>NC_080105.1:50706485-50938985 GCF_950005125.1 Chionomys nivalis | reverse complement strand
CAGATTCTAGGTCGCGGTAAGAGATAGCCTGGGCTAAGTGAGGGTAGGCAGACACACATGCAGAGTCATGAGAGGTTCTAAATTATTAACTAGGGCTCTGTCCTCTTCCACCATCTGAAGGCCAAGGAAGCAGGGAGCTGTGGCTGATAACAGTCTGGGTTGGGAGGATGCTCTCACTCCTCTCTCCAGCACCATCCAAGCTTATCTCTGGGACTGAAATGTCTGGTTTCTGTGTTGCTGCCCCAGCCAGTGCTCACCTAAATTCCTGAGACTTTGACGGGTGCTTGTTTAGTAGGTGTGATGGAGTGACTAGTTTTTTCAGGCCCTGGGAACAGATATGGACAACACAGAATTTGAAGCCTTAATAGGTTCACAATTTAGAGTCAGAGAGACAAACAAGAGACCATGTCGTGTGACAGGTTGTGTGGAGAAGGAAGATGGAGGGTGCGAGGCACAATTTGAAACAGAATGGTCATGGAAGATCTCCACAGAGGGCAGCCTTTGAGCAACAACCTGAAGAGGATGGCAGTGGGAGGATGTCAAGGAAGAACCAGGCAACAAAAGCATCCTTGGCAAAGGCCCTGAGGTAGAAAACCATCTTGTTATTTACAGAAAAACAAACTCACCCATGTAGTGAAGAGAAATGAGCCAACAAGAGAAAAAAAGGCAAAGTCAATGACATCAGGGAAGATTAGGTTTGCAAGGCACTCGCCTCTTTCTGCACACTAAGTCCTCCGGCCTTCACTCACTGAGTCCCTGGAAGTCATTACAGCGTGTGAACAGAACATGCATGGTGTGACCTTCAGTTGGGGTAGACAAGGGCAGAAGGAGCTCAGCAGAAGATCATGGCCACCATGTGAGAACAAGAGCATGGGTGCTCCTGGCAAGATGGATACACGGTGGCTAAGAGAGGCAGAGGTGAGAGGTTAAGAGCAGGTATGGGGGAATAAGGGGGCAGCTGTAGGGATGTGCAGCCCACGCACCAGAATGATGGTGTTTCCAGTCCTAAGGTGAAGAAGAATGCCAAGGAGAAGGAATCAGGAGGAAGTTCAGGGATTCTGGAAATCAAATTTGAGGAAATGAAGCTAAATGTCCCCTGGGCATTGTGCTAAGAAAAAAGTCCTCTGACTCCCTTTATTGCTTAAATATACTACACAAATAAGCAGAAACAAAAACACTTCAAGCTGACTTTTAAGAAGGAGTTATGTATGTATGTATTATGTATGTATGTTTGTTTGTTTGTTTGTTAGAAACTGGTTAGAGCTCTGAAACAGGGTCTCAGTCTGTAGCCCAGACTGGCATTGAACTCACAGAAATCCTCCTGCCTCAGATTTCTAAGGCTGAGATTTCAGTGGTGAACTACAACAGTAGGCTTAAAATTCATTTTTAAAGGAAATAAAAGAATTAAAAAAAAAAAAGAGCCTGTCCTCTCAACCTAGAGCCCACACCCAGTTCTGCAAGCTCTGGAAATTTAATCAAAAAATCACCTTCATAGGTACAATCCCGGTTTTCCCAAATTAGCAATATTACAGAGATCTCTTCTCATAGGGCACGCACGATGGCAGAGGTCCATTGGTGAGCATCTGCATTAGGGCATATGTCAATGGATATTATTTTGGAGCATATATACTTCATGGCTGAGAAGGAAAACATTTTGGGTTTCTTTTTTCTGGAGGTGGGGTTCATAGTTGCTATCCTGGGGTTCACTTAGTAGACCAGGCTGGCCTCAAATTCAGAGATTTACCTGCCTCTGCCTTTCAAGTGCTGGGATTAAAGGTGTTCCCCAGTTAGGGAACATTTTGTAAAAGAAGCTGGGAAGACTGCTGTTAACCTCCCACGCACCAATCACAGCAGAGCGGGAGTCACGAATGTCTCAGTTTTGGCACGTGTGGCTTTCTTTATGGAACAGCAGGTTGATTATATTCCCGTTTACCACCTATTAAAGCTGAACTCTGATTTAGAGGATGAAACTCACACCTTCTGACCCCAATGCTTCTGCCCATAAGTCACCTGAAGCTTACTTGGTTTAATGACCTGTGAAACATTCTCCCAGAGTATGGGGAAGTTACAGGGTATAGTCAATACCGCTCCTGCTACTTTCCCCTTGTCCCCTTGAAGATAACTTACACATTTCTTTCAATATACTGAACACTCCTCTTCCTGCGGGGGCTCCAGTGACAGAAAGAGAGAATGCTTACCAGAGTCAGGTTTTATGTCGCTGTAACTAACCATTCAATCAATAAGCCACTCTCCAAGTGACCTGCTTATAGAAATGGCTCCTTCCACAGAGTTCTTCCCATTAGGAAGAGCTTCTGCCTCAGCCTAGGAGTCTATGAATTGCCTAGAAACCCACAGGCAGCTTAATTTCCAAACGGAGAGCATGCAGCAGCCCGTGTCACCAGAGGCAATCTATAAAGCTTCGGTCCTATCACAGAGAACTTGCAAAATGACCTAGTCAGAAAGCTAATGTTCCCCATAGTACAGAAAACAGAGAAAATAATGAGCCGAGGCACCCATAAAACATTTTGATAAATACTGGTTTCACCAGGGTTAATCTCACCTGGGCCAGGTTAACTGCACTGTCTGTGGACAGTAACCAAATAGTGAGATACTAATTCATCCCTCTAAGCAAGAGAAGCCACCTACCAGGTTGCAATAGGATGTTATCTAGATTTCTCAGTGTGAGCTTCTGCAGCATCCTTGCTACAGACCGTCCATGGCCAACACTTCCACATATGACTTGGCTTGAAATCGTTTCTGAACTCCAAGCCCCAGATGAGGAAAACTTCTGCATGTGTGATGTTTAGTAAATGTTGATGGCTTGACTGGAAATAGCTACATATTGGTTACTTTCCAGATGCTATAATGTAAATACCAACAACTACCACTTGAGGAAGGAAGGTCCTTTATGATGAGGAGGGCATGGTGGCAAGAGCCTGAGGCAAAGCAAAGAAGAAATGGTGGTGCTTAGCTGGCTTCTTCTCCTCAGGAGGCCAGGTCCCGTTCCCCCCGCCCCGCCCCCGTGCCAGGTCACAGAATGGTGCCATTCACACTCAGAGAGGGTCTCTCTACTTTAAAATTAACCTAGTTGAGAAACTCCTTCACAGACAGGCCAGACACTTGTTTTCCAGTTCTAGATCCTGTCCAGTGGTGAGTAGTGTCAACAACACGTCTTCTTGGCAAGTGATAGTGAAACAGCTCTCTGATATCTTTACCCTGTCTACATCCAGCAGTCCTCTCTGTCTACACACTTAGGACTTCGTTAGCTGTGGGATGGACTGTCCTTTATACCTTTGGGACACCAACACTCAGTGTTTACAGTGGACACATAAGTCTCTAGATACTTCTAGTCATTGGTTCAAATTCAGTCTTGGGCCAGGCATTGTGATGCATGCCTTTAATCCCAGCACTTGGGAGGCAGACGCAGGTGGATCTCTGTGAGTTTGAGGCCAGCCTGGTCTACAGAATGAGTTCCAACACAGCCAAAGATAAACAGAGAAACTGAGTCTCAAAACAACAAACAAAAAAATCAGTATAGGCCTAAGTAGATGGTTCAATGTATAAAAATACTTGGTGCACAATTACCTGGACCTAAGTTCAAATCCTCAGGTCCCACATAAAAGCCAAATATGGTCACATGTGCCTATAACCCTGGGATCAAAGCAGAGGTAAAAGGATCTCTGGAGCTTACTGATGACCAGAATAGCCAAAAATTGGCAAGGTCTAGCACACACACACACACACACACACACATTCATACAACAAATAATCACACAAAAGACTGGTCTTTACTCAAAATACCATGAACCCACAGTGACCTGTTCTGAGCAGTCACTCAGAAGTGTTCAAGTATCTTAGCAATAATTGAGTTGTATAATTTTAACCCTAGCAAAACTGGCCCTAAGCCTTTGCATCCTCTACAGTGGCAAAGAAATTCTAATTTCTTTCTAAGGTGCATGGGTGTATTCTCATATACCCAGAAATATTAAATGAAATGTCTGACCAGCATGCACCCCAAATCAAGGTTTCCTCTAAACTCCACACAAGAGGCTACTTGAGCATAGTATGCAATGGTGGCATGATTACCATAGAGGTGACCAGCTCTTCTCTGACTAGATCTGAGGTTGATTCTACAGGACAGAATCCGTGAGAACAGGGACAACTCATGGTCGTGGAAGTCATAGGTCCCAACTACTATTGTTTAGCCATATGACACAGCGACAAATAGCTTTTAAGTATATTTGTGCTCACAGACAAGTGCTACTCCCACAGAAGTCTCTCTCTGCATCAAACAACAGTGAATACAGAAAATTATGGCTGCTCAAGACGCTTAGGATAAATTATGGTTGAATGCTCAGCCCTAAATGAGATCCACACATGTCCCCTCTAAGGTTTAGGGAACAGCAGAAATAATGTAAGAGTTGAGGATATGGAGGAAGACTATGAAATGCCGTCTTTTGGGCAAGACGCAGCTATTTTCATTATGAACTCACAGCACCTGTGGTTACCTGCATGGGCCTCCCTAAGACTGACCATGTCAACAGACAGTCGTGGATTAGGAAGGGGCTCATGGACCCTCTTCCCTGCTGAACTGTGGGCTACTGATAGATTCTAGATGAGGGGAGCCCCTGTCTTCAGTTATATATGCACTGCTCGGCCCATTGGGCTCCAAGAAAAGTTTTCAACTCATGAATATACAGACAGATTCTGTGGGTCATAAAACAAAGCAAATAGGCATAAATGTAGGTAAGAGACCTATAGGGAGAGTGGGAGGGCAACAAGAATGAGAGGTGGCTGCAAGAAGGTAGATGTGAGAGTTATCAGAATACATTATACATCTGTGTGAAACTGTCAAAGAAAAAAAGTAAAGAACACAAACTTACAAGATGGTAAAGGTGTTATTCCCTAGTTAAGAAATAAGTATGACATACCTCAATAGCACCTAACCAGAGAAAGGGAGGGGGGAGGGAGGGAGGATGGAAGGGGGGGAAATAAAACATAATTCCTTCTTACACAAGTCTTAATCTTTTTGATACATGCTGAGACTCCTTCAATTACCAGGAAGAGAAGTAGGTCTCATAGCAAGGTAATACCCCGGAGGGACATTTTTCTCTTCAGAAACTAATAAAGGCACTTACCCCCTTGAGGAGCAGTGAGGTGAATAGAACCATCATTGCAAGGAAATTTTAAAGGCATTTCTGTTCTATTCTGAGGACAGAGAGTTTCCAAATATGTTGACGTGACTAGGTGCCCCATAAAGGCATCTTTTAGCAAGTTCTTTTATGTCTCTTCAAGCCACCCTAATGATGCTTTCTGCAGCCCTTCAGCTCAAAGATCACTGGCTCTGCAGAGGACCTCATAGTCTTCAGGGCACAGGTTGAGCTTCTGAGACTTTTACGAGGTCCTACGACACAAATAGCCAAAAATATAGGCTTTTTTTTCTCTTTTCATTGTCTTAACAAGATAAGTCAATGCCATGGACCTCACGCTCCCACTCAATTGCTTGTCCACCCTGAGATGCGAGGCTGCACACCAAGGACCCTGAGTTCAGTCCTCCACCAAATTGTTTCCCAAAGTAGGCAAGGCTGTCAAGAGCAGGCCATATTATGCATTATGCATTATGCATTATGTGTTTGAAAATCTGGGGTGTGACAGGCAGGCTTGCTGTAAAAGAAGTCTCCTTTCCCCTTCCTTCTAACACAAGAACTGAAGAATCCCAGGAATTACTCTCTCATTATGGAAAAAGAGCAGCAGACTGTACAATGTTCACCTGGACCCTCAGGATTCTGCGGATGTGCCAGCAAGTGGCCTGCATGGTGAACTCGCTGTTTTTCCTCTATCCAGGCTTTCTGGTTAGCTGACTCAGCCTATCTCAGCACAGATCTTTTATGGAGTGTATCTCATTCCTGGTATTTCACAGTATTTATGCGGAAGATCTGCTCCAAGATGCCCAGCCCAGCATGAGTACAGCAGAGAACAGGGAGGCATCCAAAGAAAGGGAGGCGTCCCTTTTACATCGTGGATCAGTTACCAGCCCCCACCCTACTTCCTCTAAGTTCAGGTTCTTTATCTTTGCCCTCTTCCTCCAGTCTGGTCCTTTTTGAAATACCCATGTTTTCGGGGAGTGAAACAGCTTTCCTAATGCTTAGCCCTCTGCTGTCAGAAATGAGACGTCCTGAAAACTGGGACACCCAGGTCTTTACCCCTACTTGTCTTGGATATAGTATACAGATGGAAAGAAAAAAAGCACACAGACGTCTAAATATATGAAACAGGTCAGAACACTGAAAAACCACAGATCAGGTTTGAGGTGAGGATGTGTGGCCTTTAAATGTGCTTTTCTGTGTTCCCCCAACTTTTCCACCTTGGTTGTCCATTTTCTTCATAATCAGGCAGAGCAATCACTTAAGAAAATACTTACCAACTGAGTAGTAGTTTGTCACAGTTAAGTGTTCTGTTCTCCATTATAGACTCTATAAAGAAACACTAACCACACTGCTGTAGTACTTTTCCAAGGAGATATGGGCAAACATCTATTCAGGTCTCATAGGAACAAAGGAACAAGTCCACCCAAGTCTAGTTTGATAGACAAAGGAGTTTATTAAACTTGCAGCAGCATGTGTGAGGGGTTCCCTGCAGGAATGGGAAGTACTCTTGAGAAGCTGCATTACTCAAGAGCCCACCCCAGGATGAGTAGTGACTCCCAGAACTGCACCCCTGGAGTTCTCTACACAACTCACAAGGAGCTCCACTGAAAAGTCCCCTCTCCCCCTGTAAGAGCTTATATACCCCGGGGGAGGAGCCTATGAGTCCTTTAAGTTTTATGAGCTGCTTTCCTCCCTCCCAGAAGGAACGTTTCAATCAATTCACAACACACAGCAACTGAGTCTTTCCGCTCACACAGCTACCCTACAAACACGCAGTCTCCTGTGAGCCTGCAGGATGACTACAACCTTTTCCTGTGGAAAACCAAGGCCTGGCTTTTACTTCCTTCGCCAGTCACTGGCTGACACGTGAAATGGCAGCTGTTCCCCAGAGTCCTGGGACGATCATTTGTAATGTTTCGTGTTTACCACTTGCCAAGCACTACTACATTAATTAATTAATTAATTTAACAGTTAATTAATTTAACAGTGATGAAAAGCCAGAACCAGTTCTGTCCCTAAGGCCTGAACCTGGAGAAGCATGTGGAATGTCTCAACCGAAGGTACAGAATATGCAGTGGCCCTTAACCATGCACAAAGTGACCAGCACTCTCTGCTGACCTTACTGCTTCTATCTAAAGCTGTCTGACATGTAGCAAGAGAGTTATTTGCTCAAAAGAAATACAAGAATTATGGAGACTTTCCACTTGTTCATACTGTGAGATGAAACAGTAATGGAGTAAAAGCGGTCAGTAGGAAAACCTTCCACCACCATCAACGCCATTGGCCAGACTAAAGGTCCACCTGACACATTATAATGTCCTGTTACCATGACACCACCATCTGCAAGGACAGGCGGCCACTCCTTCCTCTAGGTTTTACAATAACTTCACTTGAAACTCATACACCCTTACCAGGACAAACCAATATGCCACTCTATCCAGATAATCTCGAATTATTCTGAATATTCCAAGCTTGAACCTGGAAATGCTCACTAGAGATATCTGGAAAACTGAAAGACAGTACCAACTTCCTGTAGCTCATGCAAGGTCATAGCAGCTGGTCCTAATAGAAGGTTCCCACAGCTGACTGTAATCTCCCAATCGTTCCATTGCGGGGGAATGACTATGCAAGTTTTGACTTTCCAGTGGCTCAAGACTTAAAAGAGCCTTTGGTGTGGTCCCCTCTTGTAATTCCTCCCCATCACAGTCCACAGTCCAGGGCGCTTCATGCCCTTCTCAGGTACCCCCAAACTTGGCCAAAGAATGAAAGACATCACTCACAACAACTAGGGACAAATAAAAGCAGGATGACAATGACCTTCAGTTTTTAGACAGCAGATAGCAACAGGTCCCACACCTGGGCATCTAGCAAGGACTACAATCCTGCCAATCCAGACAGCCAAAGGTAACCTTGGCGATAGAAGACCTCACACACCACATAGGATCCCTGCTTCACAGATCTGAGGAATGATGTCATCAGGACAGCTCGCAGTGGGAACTTATAGAGACTATTTAGTAACTGCAGCACTGCTGGAGGATTCCAATACTCCCTTCAGCTACACACCTTCGTTCACCTTCTAAAGACCTCAAACATCCTGCAATGCTGCTACTTTCCAAATGCATCACACAGTTGGAGCCTAGCAGATGAGATGTCTTAGGGAAACCGATGGCTCTGTGGGTCTGGTTGGGTCACATTTGCTTTGTTTTATTTATTTATTTATTTATTTATTTATTTATTTATTTATTTATTTATTTATTAAAGATTTCTGCCTCCTCCCTGCCACCGCCTCCCATTTCCCTCCCCCTCCCCCAATCAAGACCCCCTCCCTCCTCAGCCCGAAGAGCAGTCAGGGTTCCCTGCCCTTTGGGAAGTCCAAGGACCTCCCACCTCCTTCCAGGTCTAGTAAGGTGAGCATCCAAACTGCCTAGGCTCCCACAAAGCCAGTACGTGCAGTAGGATCAAAACCCAGTGCCATTGTTCTTGACTTCTCAGCAGCCCTCATTGTCCGCTATGTTCAGCGAGTCCAGTTTTATCCCATGCTTTTGTAGACCCAGTCCAGCTGGCCTTGGTGAGTTCCCGAAAGATCATCCCCATTGTCTCAGTAAGTGGGTGCACCCCTCGTGGTCCTGAGTTCCTTGCTCGTGTTCTCTCTCCTCTTCTTGAATTTTGCATGCAAATGGGCGGAAATAGATGTGCTTTGTTTTATTTTAAAGCAGGTACTTGTCAATGCGGTCCGGGTTGCCCAGAAACACAGGACAGTCATCTTGACTCTGTTTCCCAAGATTGGGATTATAGTCATAGGCTTCATGCTCTTCTGACAGGAGTTTAATTCAGAGTTCTCTCACTTCGTAACCTGTGGGAAATCACGAGACCTGAAGATGATGGAATCTAGTCATCCTGGCCTTTCTTAGGTACGAAATGGACCTGACAGGTGAACCCTGGTCCTCCCATGTCCATGTTTCGATAGCAACAACCTCTGTGTTCCAAATCATCTCTGATCAACTGATTGGCATCCCGAGAACTCACATTTTTGCATCGTTGGTTTTCCTTGCATTCATGGATCCTGTGAATGCAATGAGTGCCCGGTAGACACCAGGTTAACTGAGATATAACACTCAGTGTGAGGACTGGAAAGATGATTCAGCAGTCTAAGGCCACTGACTGCTCTTGCCGAGGGCCTGGGCTCAGATTCTAGCACCTTCATGGTGGTTCACAACCACCTCTAACTCTAGCTCCAGGGGGGAACCTGTCACCCTGTCATGGCCACTGTAGACAGCAGGCACATACATGGCAAGCATTCATATCCATAAAACAATAAATAAACCCTTCTTTAAAATCAGTGTGAAGAGCTCACAGTTGTGAGGGAGGGGAACAAGTCCTTCAGGAGCACAAAGTGAGACAAATGGATTCTGATGAGGTGCTAGAAGATTCAAGGGCCCCACCCCAGCCAGTGCTGCTTACAGATACAAAAGATGGAGAAAGGGCGTGTGGGCTGGAGGAGCGGCACCAGGAAAGCTCCAAGGCATACACAGCTGGACAGCCAGGGACACAGAAGGCAGTCTGTGTCTGCAGCGAAAGTGGGAGTGGGAAGAAAACGGCTCACTCCTCCCACCAAGATTCCAGACTTGACCTGAGTCTGTTGGCAACTGCGAGCCATCCATAGGGTGGTTTTAAGCAAGGAAAGCATGATTGGATTGCTGTTGGGGAAAGACAGCTCTCTCCGCAGCGCAGAGACTGCAAGAGTGCCGAGAAGCTGGAGTGAGAGCCAACTTCAAATCAGGGCATCTGCAGTCTTAGCTGCCTTCCTGCAGAGATCCCAAAATGTGTCTTGAATGGGTTCTTCAAATTTCCACTCAAGGATAACAACCTACTGAAAATTATAGCGTCTGTAGCCACCAATTTAAACTCCATTATTAGAAACATCCAGGGCAAAGGGTATTACCATTTCAAACAAAGAGGTTGCCATTGATACAGGGGGGCAGGGCGGGAAGCGCTGATGGCAGACGCTCAAGGTTGCAGTAATAGCGGTTAAGTAGCAGTGTTTGCTGTTTAATCAGAACGAATACCCTTCATTTTGTGTTAGGAATTATGCTCCTCCTCCTCTGGAAGTGCCCCCACAATGCGGCTGTCCTTGGTGATTCTGCTGGCTCACGTGAAATGGATTTCTAGTTCAAGTACTTTAAATATCACCCTGGCTGCCCTCTTGGTCTTCTCTCTTTGTGTTTAGGCAATTAAAATTCATCAGTGATAACTTAGGAATAGCGTGTGTTCTCTTTCCACTCTACTGTACTGCGTATTTGTAATCATTTCTGGAGTGACTTTTCCACATACTCATACAATTTCCAGGTAGGGGTGACACTGTTGTGCCCCTTTATGTCCCTACAATCACTTCCTCCTGGGAAACCCCCTGATTGTCAGGGGTCTCCAGGGAAATAAAATCCTTCATCCACATGCAAACACATAAGACAAGGGACATTATAAGACTTGGCTCACGCACTGATGCAGGATAGGAGGTCCCACAGCATGCCATCCCTGAGCTTGACACACAATGCACCCAGCAATGCGACACAGTCCAAATCCAAAGGTTTATGAGTTATGGGAGTCAACAGTCTGCATCCCAGAGGCTAGAAATACAAAGATGAAGACCTCCAGTGAGCAAGAGAAGATGACTTCTGACTTCTTCAGCTCCATCAGAGCACAGTCAACCATCCTCCACATCGCAATGAAAGATGATTATCCCAGTTCAAGCTCTGTGGGTGGTGCCTCCCCAGGCTGGGAATAGGACATTTGTCAGTCACCTGATACCTGAAGCACCTTCATGAGTACCCTACCAGCTCTATCTGGGCCAAGACAAGCGGCATATCAGTTAACCATCCCACCTCGCTACTCTGTGCTTCCTTGGTGTGATTAAAGTGCTTTGACCACAATGCCCCCTGCAAGTTAGTACAAGACTGAAGAGATAAGGCTGATGAAAACTTGTGTGAAGTGGGGCCAGTGAGAGGCAACCTGGATGCCCTGACACACTGGGGTGGAGACAGTCTCTCACCTGGGCCGGCAGCATCCGCATGAGCTGCTGGTGGCTGTGTGGTGCCTGCAAATGAGAATCATGAAGAGTTAAAGAAAGGTAAGTTCTGTAGCATCTCTTGAGAACTTGAACTTGACACAGTGACCTCTGACCTCACGAGCCAGTATCCCCTTGCTTTGTTCTCTTTAGCAAGGACTGAGTCGGGTTTTCATCCCAGGCAGCAGCATTAGCAAAGCTCACAATCTAGAACCAAAGAGAAGGAAAAGGAGAGAACTCGAGTAGTTATCCTTGGACTTAAGAGTCCTTAATCCTGTCCCGCACCTCCAAGGAGGGTATGACCTTCCCCCAAATCATCACCATCCTTTTCTCCAATACTCACCCCATTCATACCTGCAAGCATTCCCTGTGCCTCAAAGGAATAATATTCCTTTTATTATTCTTCTTATATTATAGGCTATGTACATGTGTATCTGTGTGTATGTGTGCATGCAGACAAGTGTGTGAACATGTGCATGTGCTCGTGTGTGTGTACATGTGCGTGCATGCATGTGTGTGTGAGAGAGAGAGAGAGAAAGACAGTGTGTGTAGACTCGCACACAGGTACTCAGATCAGCCAGCCTGCTTATTTGGCTAGACCCAGGCCAGTAAAGATCTGTCTCTCTGACCTCTCTAGATGGATCCCCAAGGAGATGACTTCTTAAAGATGACACCCGCTGTTTTCTTGTGGTCTGTACACACAGAGTGAGACAGACAGACACACTAGCATACACATGTGCACACACACTCACACAGACCATTAAGAGGGGGAAGGTCTGGGAAATTACTACAAATATGAAAACCCACTTAGCAAAGCGGGGAGGGGTAAGGAAGACTTCAGGAACAAGGGTGATGTACTATCTACTATGCAATGGTGGAGTCTTACAAGGGGACATGTGAACCCGAGAGTTGTAAGCACAGATATTTGAGAGGCCTGGAAACAACACAGAGGTAAAAGTGAGCACCTTGAAATGCCGTGTGTGTACCTACACTGGAATCCGCAATTAACATCTCCTTAAAGGCCTCAGACAAGAGATTTGTATGATTGTGTTCTTGGCTTATCACTGGAGCTGGCATTTCGGTGAACGTTGCGAGGGAATAAGGCCACACCATGCTGGCCTGCTAAAGAAATTGGTGTGAATACAAAGTGGCATTGAGGTCACACCTGTCGTTTAGATGACTGAATAAGTGAGAGTTAGACCAACAAAGAATGGTCCAGCCAGGTAGTAGAAGGCTGGGATGCTGTGGAGTTCGAATATGAAATCTCCCCATTGGCTTGTGCATTTAAACACTTGATCCCCGACTGGAGGTACTGTGTGGGAAGGTTGTAAAATATTGAGGGGATGGAGCCTCTTGAGGAAGTAAGCCACTGCGGGAGGGCCTTAAAGTTTTATAGCCTCGCTCTACTTCCAGTCCTTTCTCAACTTCTTAAGGATGTCATGAGACCAGCGGGCCTTACACCACGCTTTCCCCACTATGATGGACTGTACTGCCTCAGCTTTTAGACAAAATGAAGCCTCACTCCCTAATTAACTTCCTACTGGGTTTTTCGTTCACAGCAGTGAGAAACACAGTTAAACAGATACCAAGACCCTGACTGAGGCAAGAGGGCTAGAAATGAAGAGAACCACATGCCCAGCTTCTCGAGTTGCAGACCAGCCAACCACTGCTCAGATGATCCAGGTCTGTGCTGCCCCCTCGCCTGCAACCCCACATCACCAGAGACTAGGAGCCTGAGGCAGGACCTGGTTGTGTGACTTTTTCTCATTCCTGGGCCTGTTTTGTAGATTTCACATACAAAAGGATATCTTCCAACGAATGGAACTGGGAGAGATCTCCACCCTCTGAAGAAAGGCCCTGCCCTTCCAGACCATTTTAGAATTTTCATGTCTAATGGTCTGAAAAGAGCTTGCACCCCTCAGAAGCAAACTTGGGGGGCACAATTATATTGTCTCTTAATTCTTTTTTTTTTTTTTAAGATATTTTTCAAGACAGGGTTTCTCTGTAGCTTTGGTGCCTATCCTAGAACTAGTTCTTTTTTTTTTTTTTTTTTCGAGACAGGGTTTCTCTGTGGCTTTGGAGCCTGTCCTGGAACTAGCTCTGTAGACCAGGCTGGTCTCGAACTCACAGAGATCCGCCTGCCTCCCGAGTGCTGGGATTAAAGGCGTGCACCACCATCGCCTGGCATGGAACTAGTTCTTGTAGACCTGGCTGGCCTCAAACTCACAAAGATCCACCTGCCTCTGCCTCTCAAATGCTGGGATTAAAGGCGTGCACCACCGCCGCCCAACTGTTCTTAATTCTTTATTATTTTTTTAATCAGCCATCTTTAAAAATCCCTGACATGGAGACATAAATGCATATGCTTCCAAGCTACAGTTGTTTCCAGGCATTCTCTTGGGGGACAAAAAGGGAAGAAATTCAAAAGATATATGGCAACCCCTGATTTGACATAAAGACTTAATTTAATATCACTAATTATGGGATTGCATCTCAAATCCAATGAATACATTTAGCTCCCTGTATTGGAGATAAAATCATTTAACATGATTTGACAAGCCTGTGTCTCAGCAACTAATTAATTTTGTTACAGCCCACCAATCAATATGCACAGACTAATGCTAACTGGTGATAACATCCTGCCTCAGATGTGCTCTGCACAGAAATTTCCAGAACTTTTCTGCTGATGCTGTTCTCAGAAGACAGACCAAATACCACAGGACAACACTCAACTTGAGACTCGACCTCTGCCCACACGCATTTGCTTTGATAATTACCTTCTTCCCGGCTTATTTCCCGCAGCCACCACCCTGTGCTTCAGCTGGTTAACCCTCCACCTGCAGCGTCAGCTTTCTGTATTTGTCTGTGGCACCACCCAGGGGAATAGTGTAAGGCGTGTTCCTGACACTCAACCCGGGAGCAGGGCTCCCCTGTGCCCCTTGCTGCTGAAATTCATTCAAATGGCGGTCTTTCATAGCAAAGAGGAAACACAAGGGCGTGCAACAGTCCACCACTGCACATAATGGAGGACGTGCAACAGTCCACCACTGCACATAATGGAGGACGTGCAACAGTCCACCACTGCACATAATGGAGGACGTGCAACAGTCCACCACTGCACATAATGGAGCTGGTGAGCCAGCAACCACTCGGAGCAGGAAGCTTTGGAAAACACTACACCCACTTGCAAAATGGCAGGATGACTTTTCGTTTTACCAAATGGTCAGACTCACAGGATGGCTACAAAGATGACATTCTAGGGACCATAGGAAGGCGGTCAGGAGTCACAGTTTCTATAGAGACCCAAAGAAGTACAAACACAAGAGGCTTTCAACCATCACAACCTCCAGGTGCAGACTGTTAGACTTAGTGATGCTTCTGTCGTTAACAAGATCACAAGGGACACAAGCCTGAGACACAGGTTTTATCTGAGTTCTGGAGCCTGTTCAAAGTGTCCAAAGTGTCACTTCCACTTGCGTTTCTTCATCAAAGGGTAATTTCCTCTGGGTGGGGAACATGTTCTATTCCTTTATAACCTTACCCTCTCGCTACCCATGCCCAATCTCCAGTCCTAGGAGCACCAACCCAGCACATAGCCAGGACTTCAAAAGTCTTAGTAATACAATCTCCTCAAAGGATGGAAAACATTACTAAATTTTTTTTTCAGATGTGTCAGGCTTAGCAGGACAGAAAGCACACCACCGTATAACTGGGTTATTGCACACTGTTAGTTTGCTAATCCAGTCTGTGGTCTACCTGGCCAAAAAAATAGCTGCAATAGTTGCACAGCTGAAATCCCCAGATTTTAGAAAAGCTAACAGAAATTTTACCACAAACGTTTATCTTAAATGCCAGTTATCAAACAAATTTACCACAAATGAGCTCACCTTAAATGCCATCATCGAGTAAAACTTATTGAATTAGACACCATCTTTGAGGGGTGGATACTGTGATGTTGCACGTGGGGATACAAACTTCAAATGAAGGCTCTAGTAATCCGATGACGACTTTGAAATCAACTTACACCTTTGCTCCATTTGCACAGCTCTCAAAGCCAGGCAGTAACCCTTTCCTGACTCTACAGGGACCCAAACTTGGCCACTGAGAACAACTCTTGTCCTCGGGAGAGCACAGAGCATAGTTTGTGGTGGAGAGACATCACTGGGACCTTTCTGGCATAATCTAGAAGAGGCACATTTTCTTTCTGCAGCAGTTACTATTGGTCTGATGTACATTCACAGGGATATGGCCTCCACAGAAACCACGTAGGGAAGCCCTACTGAAAATAAGGCAAGACAAGGGACAAGTGGCTCTGGCTTTACTACATGCTTGCTCCAAGAACACAAGGATCCAACTGTATCCCCTCATTTCTTATCCATGCATAGCAATGAATCCCCCTACTATCCCACCACGTGAGTGAGGATTCTTCTCTTCACACTATAATTGTGCTACATCCTGCGTTTATGGGTCCATAAATAAAACCATGCCTATGAAGTATAGCCATAAGCAGAAGAGAGAGAAATCTAGAAGGAGGCCACCTCATACACCTTGAAAGGAAAACATCTCAACAGACACTTATAAAAGAAAGTCAACACTGAGCGAGGGGATATGAAGCCTTGTGATTTCAACACAGAGGAAAGAAAAGATGAATCATGCAGAAAATGAATCTACATTCAAAGTGAATATTTGCTGGTAAGTTCTTGCACATAGTAACAGAGCAAGGGAGAAGGTCACAGTGCCAGTCCCAAGAGCATTCATTCCCTGATCATTGACAGGTCCCATGGGAAAACCATCTGGTAGTTCACACATGTCTACTAAGAGGCTGGCCCTTTCCTCTGTGAGATAACCTCAATGAGAGCTAACACTCCTGTGTGTCCTGTTCCTAACAGAGGAATTGTAACTGAAGTTTCAACAAGCCAGTCCCTCACCAGCCCCACCAGCTCTTCCCAGTTTGAATATCCAGAGAACTGAACGGCAAAGCAGAGTTCTCTCTAGTATTCACTTGCCCCACACAGCGCTGCCCCCGAGAAAGCAGTAGTTCAAACACAGACATGGACAATGAACGAGAGACCTGTGAAAATGCTCCCTGTATAGAAATTAACATCTGAGAGTAGCTTTCAGGACATAGATCCCTCTCTGCTCAGACAGTCCAGCCAGCTGTCTAGCAACTCACACTGACGTAATCTATGACCAGGACTCTCCTTGATCAATCTTGAGTCAGGCTCCTCTGAGCTCTCTCTACCTAGACCTGACCGACGGTCAGGAAGCACAGAACAGACAGGCAGCGGGACCAAGCATAACATCTCATGGCCCATCACTAGGAATCCACTTCCTCCAGCCAGGCTTCACCTCTCAGAAGTTTCACTCACGATCTTCTAAAGCAGCATCACCAGGGAACAAGTATTCACACACACAAGCCTATGTGGAACAGTTCACACTCAGAGAACACACCCACTGTTTTCAAGAGAATAGCTAGAACTCCGATAAGCAAACCCATTGCTGCTTAACCATCCAATGTCTAAATGCAACACACTTAATCTGTCTCCCCAGGAGAGACTGATTTATTTAAGCCTACAGAATGACCCTCCATGGCAGGCATTGGGATTTGCCCATCAGTGATTCCCCTGATAAAAGACCATCCCTCGGCAATCCAAGGCTGTCTGGATGCTTACGTTCAAAAGCATCTCCTACCATGATGGTCATAGGATATAAGCAAGTCCTGTGAAAGCATGCCTTCAGCAAGGGGACAAGAATCTTTGATGGTTTGCTCTATGGAGTCTGGGAAAGGGACAAGTTTTCTCTACCTTTCAGGACAAACATGTGACTCTCAGTCATCAAAGTCATCGTTCTATTGTGGACAGGGCATGGGATGAGACCATGTGAAATGAAACAGCCAAGACAAGGACAGAGAGAGACTTGGACCATGCCCCTTCAGACCTGTTTGAGCACCCAAGTCTCATCCAGTGCCACACATCCCAGTCTTAAGTTCATGAGTAGAGAATATTATGTCTTTTCTATTCAAGCTGTGTGGTGTTTGTTTCCTCTGACCATGTACTCATTGAATGAAATACTCCCAGGATAGCCACCACCTCTCAATGACTGAGAGTCTTCTAGTATGCATAAACGGCCCAAAAACTATTTTAAACAAACTGTTTGGGAAATTTACACAATTACCCGGTCTAGAATCACTGAGTAGTGGTTTTGTTGGCTTGATGTTTTGTCTTATTTTTCCTTCAAGTTAGAGTTGGCCTGGCAGTTTAATAATCCTGTGTTTCCTTACATTTATTTTCTTTCATTTAGCATAATAGATGGCACAAAAATATTCAACAGTAGCAGCAAATTTAAGAATTTTAAGTGGGTTTTCATTTCATAGCTATCTAAATATGAGCAAGAGCATTTTCATTGTCAGTGCTTTTAAGTTCAGTTCTGAAAAGGCGTAACTGGGGTATTCCAGTTCTGGGGCAAAATTTTTTCACCTTCTGATGCTAGGGACTCAGAACAGTAAGCATCTCTCAACCACTCGGTCACATTGGAATGGAGGCCCCAGAAATCAAGTAAGAAAAGCAAATCAGGCTTTGACTCCACGAGGCAGAGCTTAAAGGAGGCCCAGCTGCACATGGAATCTGGACGCATCCATTCAGCCTCATCTTTTCAGTTACTCTCTGCCTGTGAGAACATTTCCTTTATACACTATTAGAAAGAGGACATTGTTTTCTTTTTTCCTTTTTTCTTTCTTTCTTTTTTTTTTTTTTTTTTTTTGTCATACATATTTTCTTCTTTCATAGATCTCTGGGATATCCAGCCTCTGGTTCCTGGCATCAAAGGTAAGCTCCCTCTCAGGGTATGGGTTTCTAGCTGTGCATGCACGAAATTCTCAAATACGTGTGTGTGTGTGTGTGTACAAACACACACATGAATTTTAGAACTTAGCCCATACACAGTCATAGGTTAAAAACATGAGTAACTATAGGGTGATTTTTTTCTAGCTCAGCAGCTATGCAGTATTATTTAAAGCTCCTCATGACAATGTAAGTATCCTGCTGCTTAGGAACAGGAAGTGGCTTCTAACCTATCTACCCCTTAGGGAGAAACCTTCAGCATCTGCTCAGAGTCCACTACACCAGCAGGTGAATTCCCTGGGAGGAGCACACATTAGGAAAGCATAGCTTTTCGGGGCTCGCCCATAGGGAATATGGTGGCACAAACTAGGCCTAAATCAAAGCAGGACACAAAAATGACAGGGCAGATGCGTCCGATAGGCAACAGAGCTGCTTACTGAGTTAGACAATCCACGGGACAGTTTGCTGAGACATCTGCTGAAGGAAGATGGTCCAGTGCTCTGGAACTTCACTTGCTAGATGCTTGAATGAGCCCCAGAGACACAGACCTCAGTGCCCTACCATGCAGACAAGGAAGAGCTATGCATATGAGCTGCTGACTTAACAGTCACTTGCTGTCCACCAATTGCCAATTTACTTATCCTGCCTCACGTGACACTAGCCCTATGTTTTACCTATGACACATCTGTGTGCCTTACTTGCCCCGGCAAGGCTTCATGCGCTGGACTTCCTGAAGACCCCCTACTTAGCAATGACATGAATGCTCATTGACATAACACGTATCATCTGATCAAAGCAAGGCAGCAGGCAGGCTTCCGTACTTTAATTTCTGGTGCAAAAGCAACTTAGGGGAAGAAGGGGTTTATTTCAGCTTACAATTCGAAAGTCAGAGCAAGAACTTCAGACAGCTAGTAACATGACATCCATAATCAGGAACAGAGAGAAGTAGATGCTTGCATGTTCACTTGTTTGCTCACTTGTAGTCAGCTCAGTTTCTCCACTCATGTAGTTCAGGAAAACCCTGCCTAGGGAATGGTACCACCTACAGGGGTCTGGGTCATCCTGCATCATTAAAACAATCTCCTATAGATATGCCCACAGCCCTCCCTGAGACTTCCCAGATAATTCTAGGTTGCCAAGTTGATGGACGGTGAAAGCAAGTCATTTCACAGGTGTTATTGTCCGCTGTAGAATGCCCATGTCACAGATCCTCAATAAGTCATAGCATCAGAAACATCCAAGTCTGCAGCTCCCTCAGCCTTTCTGTGGACCTATATTATGAAATGAGAACAACTCCTAGCTGATCACATTATCTTTCTGTCCCTGTGAATTCCTAATTCCTTGCAGCAGACAATTGAGAAAGACCTGGTTGTCTCCTGACAGGTACACTGTCTTTGTTATTTATGCTGAGAGAACTATATTTTCTTCCTTTCATACAACAAAGGCAAAACCCTGGTGATTTATTTCAAGAAAATGAAGGAGGTGAAAGCAAAAGGAATTAAGACGAGCATGCATCTTAATCGTCAGCGCGTCTCAAAGCACACCAGAACAATGGCGCTGCTATACCTGCTCTGGGAAGAAGGCAGGGCCATATTTATTTTCTAGCTGAGTTCACACGAGAAAAAAAATTATTTTTGCTTATCTGGGAGCTCAGATAACAGCTGGACTTGCC
Organism: Chionomys nivalis; assembly: GCF_950005125.1. NCBI lineage: Eukaryota > Metazoa > Chordata > Mammalia > Rodentia > Cricetidae > Chionomys > Chionomys nivalis. The sequence continues at coordinate 50,919,266 of NC_080105.1, read as the reverse complement.
TGATCATTTTTCTCTCCAATTGATATCTGTTATTTATCTAGTAGGTCAGTGACAGAGATTGTCTTACGCCTTTCCTGAAAATGCTTCTGGCCTTTTATTTTTGTCTTTTTCAATATTTGCACAAATAACCCTCCATGCACAACACAAGTCCTGAGTGAAGAACACCAGCTGAGTCTGGAGAGAGACACTGGATTTTGGCAGAGGTTTCGCAAATGGGCTGAGGCTCACTGATCTTATAAAGAGGATGCATTTCTGTGGAAATCACACATACATCCGCCCTCCACCCAGCCCATCTTCCTCTCACAGAGCAGGGAACAAGTAGAATGGAAGGGCTGCTCACAGCCAGCATCAGAAGAACTACCTTGGGAGACAGGCTTATGATGCACAGTTAGGCTCGTATACTTCCTTTCTGACAGCATTGAGTTTACCCCACTGCATTGCATTTGCATGCTCACATAACATCTTTATTGCTGTGTATATCGTAAAGATGGATTTGTTTCCATGTTGGGTGATGTTTTTAAGTGCCACCTGTCACTTTTAGGACCCATTGTCAGGGGCTGAACTACTAAAAACAAAAGAGGAGGCATCTGTTTGATGTGACTATCTGTCAAGTTCCAGAAAGCCTGTGTAACTCCAGGTGCCACCTAGCCTGGCTCAGGACTCCAACTCTAGCCACAAGAATACCAGTTTACAGCCAGAACCCCAAAAATGAAAAGCTACTTGGAGACAGTGGTATTCTACAATGTGCCAAACTCATAAAGGGCTATGAGTGAGGTTGATGGGTAAACACAGCATCTTCTGAGGGATGCAGGAGGCTGGGTGGACATACACGGAGACCTTTGTTTTGACTAAACATGGACATCTTTACAAAATAAGAAAGGAAAACAAGAAACAAGACTAGTCATGTTTATCAAGCACCCAAATGCAAGAAGGGCCACTGACCCCTCATAGTCAGTCCCCACCATGGGGCAACCTGATGTGACACAAAGCTAAGATCTCCCAAGGATATGACGTTCTCTAAAAACATGAAAATGAACAAGACCTAGACATCTGTCTGTAAAGGTTAGCAAGACAATCCTTAGGGTAACAGAGGCTGAGGCAACCTGTCTCCATCTAAGACACCCCTGGGGACTCTTGCCAATATTATCCCAGGGCAAAAAGTGGGACTAAGTCAAGGTGATTTATACACTAAAAGTAACATAATTTGGGGTTGGGGGTGTTAGTTCAGTGTATAAGAACACCTGATGTACAAACATGAGAGCCCACCTAAAAGTATGGGCATGGCCACACACACACACACCTGTAGCCCCGGGGCTATGTGGGGGAGACAAGAGGATCATTGGGATCTTCTAGCCACCAGTCTAGCTCCAGGTTCAATAAGAGACCTTTTGTCGAGGCAATAATGTAGAAAACAGGACACCCAGCATCCTCCTCTGGTGTCTGCATGTATGCATACATGTGCTTGCCCACACACACCCACATGCTCATACACAACAAACACAGCAAAGTAAAGGGGAAAGTAGTAATATGATTTCATTTATACTGAGAAGCTGGTAGGAAGTAAAAGTTATAGTGAGATATAAAATATTTGCCATTGCACACCTTAGTTGTGCTTTCTCAGGAGTCCGTGTGTTCTGCAGTTAAACTGTTTGCTTGCACAGGAACCTGTCCTTTCTGCTACATACTGGGCAGGTTCTTCATAAGCCAGCATTAGCAAGCACAAACTGAAACATTCTCCACTGTGATTCTGCCACCACATAGGGCCCTGAGCTATACTGGTCCATGGTAACTCCTATAACTATAGTCTGCAACACATGACTTCTGCATATCCTGGATGGACAAAAGGGATGTTTATGCCTGTGAGTTGAGGAAATAACATAGCCATTTCCCAGAACTCATGATCACATGACCAGTTCTTCAGATGAAACTCATGTGTTCAAATATTGGAGTTCGGAACATAAGGTCATGGCATCCATGTGTAATCAGACTTTCCCATCACTATGACAAACACCAGGGGAAAATGGCATAGAGAAAGGAACCGTTTGCTTTGATCTGGGCTTCAGAGGCTTCTGCACATACTCTTCAGCTTCTGTTCATTCTTGGCCAGAGGCAGAACACCACAAAACAATAGGTACATGGTAAAGGCTCATGGTGGACACAAAGCAGAGACAAGAGAGGGCCAGGGCAGCATGTCCTCCAAGGAAATGTCCTCAGTGACCACTGCCTTCAACCAGGCCCTACCTCCCTGTGAGAGGGTTCTCTGAGTGTGCAGGGCCTTTCTAATTAATCTTGGAGGGCTTCACTCAGAGATTAGAGCCCCAGAAACTCAATTACCACCAAGACCATCCTGAGCCAGTAGTTTCTGAGTTTGTTGTCTCATATTCAAAATAACAATGAAATATGGACAAGGAGCAAGCAGAGAAAGTGAGATTTATTAAGGAAAGGTGAAGAACTCCCGAAAATAGGAGTGTCTCCGTGGGATGCTGTGTTTTATTGGGGTTTTTTTGTGGGGAGGGCGGTTCTTAAGACAGAACTGGAGAGAGACTAGATCTTTATTGAGGTTGGTCATTGATTAGCATATCACAGGCTGAGACAGTGAAAAGTCCAGTGTGTACTCTCTCACCCAGTAGGAGAGCTATTAGTCCATCTAGGAATGGTCACACGTTTTATGTGACTAGCTCATAATTCACCATGGACCCTGCCCTCAAGAGTCTGTCTCACAAAGGTTCCCAGAGCCTTACAGCATCAACAGCTAAAGATCAAACTTTCAGTATATGAACCTTGGGGGACATATGTCATATTTCCATCAAGTGGATAATACACCAGTGTGAACACACATTGTCTGTTTTCATGACAACATATACACACACAGATACTTGCAAACACACATACATAAATACATGCACTTTCAAACTCACATACCCATACACACATAGCCCACAAACACCATGCACATACACATAGCACTTGCATATACACACAGCACACAAACATACAGCACACATGTACAACACAGAGAGACATAGTACATACCACATACATACAAAACACATACACCTAAACAGACACGGCACATACATGTGCAGACAGTGCACACATACATACAACACACAAAGGCATAACATACAATACACAGAGACCTAAAAATACAAACAGCACACATGCATATAACACACACACACATCTATACAGACACAGCACACATACCAGACATAAAGTATGCCCACACATACACTTATAGACACAGCACACACACACACACATACAGCAACCACTGTCAAATTCATGACATGGACATGTCCTCTTTTCCCACAGCTATCTGTAATATTTTGTGATGATTCTCATCATGTCTTTGAAAATGTTTTCATAAGGGTTTGGCTGCCAGATTGGACCAGCATGATCTGTGTATCACCAAAGTCCTGCACAACCCCGCAGAAAGGATCTCCAGAAAGAACACATTGGCAAACTGAGTACATGCAAAGATAATGAAACCAGCTGGGCCCCATTTAGCCCTGGCCATTGCTAGGTTGTTATTTCTCATTTTTGTGGCTTCCTCTGTTCATCATAATTTAACACAAATTCTGAGCAGGGGTGGGGAGGATTCCACATTGAGGGACTGGAGAGAACACCAGAAGCAAAGAGACCAATCGGAAATCAGATTATGAGTTTACTATAAAGAAAAATCTTCCCTGGTGCCTTTTGGTAACACACTTGTCAGCAACAGCTCTTCCCTGAGATACGCAACAGTTTCTCCCACAGTGGAAAACACTTCACCTCATCCGTCAGTGTACCATGTGGCCGAACAGCTCCAACCCACTAGTGTGATCCAAAACCAGCTTGCCAACAGAAATAGGCTAATAAAATAATGATTGTGACTTGTTTTTGTAAAAATTAAGATTGGCCAAATCCATAAATCAGAAACAGAATACACAGATATCTAATTCGTAATGAATATGCAGTCAGGATGTAGTTCCCACACACCGCTTATTCTAAAATCACTCCTTTCATACTCAATTTTTACTGTCACAGTTAACATCTCACCTTTAAGCAAAGTTTTAGGGTGATAACTGGTCCACACAACATGACAAACAGTCCCTGGGTCAGATGACTCAGTGGCCAGAGTGAGCTGCTTAACTCAATTTGAAAAGCACCTATGGGTCGGCGCTGCCCATCCTGACAAGGACGGATGTGCTCAAGGTCCTGAGGCCATGGGTAAAAGGCAATGTGCAAAAGGAGCATGGAAAATGTCAGGTCCTCCTCCTTCGGGAGTGGAGACCGTGGGAGGAGTGGCGTGCTGAGGCTTTTCCTGTGGAAACTGAAGGATCAAAAAGGCTCAGGCGCTAGAGAACTGTAAATACCCATTAGGAACTTAGGTCCTGACAGATTACTGCTCAGGTCTAAGAAAAAAAAATAGCAGGGAGGATAGGGCATTGTGGGACTGTCAGTTGGCATTAATTTTTTCTGTCAGTATTGGATTTTTTCAATAAATTTTAATTGCAATTATAGAAAATAAGAATGTGTCCATTTTTCTAAGCTGTTGGGGGCTGGATGGAGTAAATGGAGCATGACCTATGGGTCCTTTGTGCCCTGGCACAGAGGTTATACGGGTGCACATAGACACTCAGGATCTCCTTGATGGAGGAAGAGTGAGTCCCTGCTAGAGTAGATACAGATGTTGATCATGTCCCTCTAACCTCCAGGTCTTGGAGAATAGAGAAGGCTTATAGTATATAACAGAGAGGCAGCCTCGAGAAGCCATAGAGTGCAGCTTGGTCATCTCCCCTCCCATAGCTGAAGCCTCCTGCCTCAGGAAACATGGTTTATAGGTTCAGAGAGATTGGGGAAGGGACAAAGGATGGAAGCCTGTTGCCATGAGCACCCACTCCAGGAAGTCACTGAGAAATGCATTTTTCTAAGAAATATTCACCTTTAGAAAAAGAGCTTGCCTCCTCCCTCCCTCCCTCATTCCTTCTCCTTCCTTGTCCATGTGAGCACACTATGGGAAGATAGCCATCTGCCATCCAGGAAGATCCCACACCAGATTTGTCCAGGGGCCACCCTGATTTCTGATCCTGGCCTCTCTTGCTTGGGCTGTATTTTCTTCTATGGCACTTTGCTGTGCAGCTTGGACAAAATGGGACAATTGGGACCTCTATCAGATAGCATACAAATCAGTAATGCACTGATAATGTTGAAATACTTAGAAAGGACCCAAGTATTGCACAGTAAGCTCTGTGCACTGTGGGACCATGAGTGTGGTGATTTGAATGCCCTCCGCCGGATTGTCTTATCTCTGAAAAAGGAGGTAGGTGGTGGTGACAAGGGTGTTTGGGGGGGTGACAATGAGGAAGAGGAGGACAAGATGAGGACAATGATGATGATGGTGTCTACCTTTTAGAATGTTGGAAAGTCCTCAGTGAGTTGATCTACAAACACCATCTAGAATAATGGTTGGGCACAGATGGATGTAGAGACAAGACTTTCATCATTAAGAGCCCAGAGCTGAGCCATAAGGACCCCAGTTAGGATCCAACCAACCCTATGAAACTAGGAACATTTCTGGAAATGGAGACTGCGCTTTGGTTTCCCGGCCACCCAGACCTGAATAATGACACAAAAATTGTATTAATTACAACGCTGTTTGTGCAATGGCTCGGGCATATTTCTAGCTAGCACTTACATCTTAAATTACCCCATTTCTATTAAACTTTAAGTCACCACGAGGCTGTGGCTTATCCATAATGTTCTAACATCTTTCTCCTTCAGTGGCTACATGGTATCTCCTTGATTTCTGCCTACTCTCTCTCTCTCTCTCTCTCTCTCTCTCTCTCTCTTTATCTGTTTGGATTTCCTGCCTGGCTTTACTCGGCTAAGCCATTGACCAAAACAGCTTTATTCATTATCCAATAATGTAGGGCATCCCACATCACATTTCTTTGATTTTTTGAGTTTCAATGTCTTCTACAGAAAAAAAAAAAAAAAAAAAAAGGCTGTAGACCCTCAGGGCTTTTATTTAGCCTATAGAACTCTCATCATTTCTTGTTTCAAATTTTCCTATTTACAATCGTTATAAATGGAGGGAAAAACTCATTTAACATATGCTGTATTTGCCTTAGAGGAGAAACCAGAGCTATGGAACTTGGGAGACCAGCAGGGAAGCAAACTCAAGTAAGCCCTCACCCACGGGTAAGGAAAGCCCCAGTGCTCAAGAGTTGTTATCAGGAGTTTACACAAACAAGTTCACCTAATAGTCAGCATAAATCTATACAGGGAGTGTTCCTTGCAAACAGCTCCATTTTGCTGAGGAAGACATTGAGGCTCAAAGAAATGAAGTAACGTTCCCAGTTCTATAGAACTGATTGGATCCTAACCCAGCCCTCACTACTCAGCTCCAGCCTCTTAATAACAATTGTCTCATTAATGTCCTAGCTCATGTCCAGCTATTCTAGATGGTACTCATAGATTAACACAGTAAGGTTTTTCCAAGAAATATAGATACATAGTCCTCATCACCATCATCATCTCCTTCATCCTCATCATCACCACCTAGCCCCTTTCATGCACAAGACAATGAGAGAGAATTTAACCCCCCACTAAAGGTCCCTCAGGATGAAGAGGTGTCTCTCTCTGATTTGTCCCTGTTGCCACCATGAAGGCAATCTCTGCAGCTGAAAGATCCTGTACTATACCTGCTGCCTGATGGCTGCAACCCAAGCTCTGACTATAATCAGAAGTCCTGGCCTTCCGGTTGTCACCCAGTGGACTGTAGACACCATGAAGAGTCTAAAACGGCTGCTGTCCTGAGGTCAGCAGAAGTTTAAGAAGTCAATATTTTACAGCTACTTTCCATTTGTAGAGAAGCCATGTGAAGTCATTTTAGATAATTATGCTCTATACTTCACCAAAGAAGAAAAAAAACACATTAGCTACTCTAATATGTTTCTCAAGGTTAAAGGAATACAAAGAGCTAAACAATAACCTCTAACAGCCTAAAAATTACTGTTGTGAACCTTTGTTTCCATCCAGGTAACATTTCTGATTTATGCATTTGAACTGCTTAAGTTAAATAAACTGCATTGAATTTAATATTAAAAAATTAATTTTTAATTCAGAGATATTAAATCCCTTCTGAACTTGGTAACTGTCACTTCAAAACAATAATAAAGTCGACATTGTTAACTGTCGTTCTTGTATTTCTTGCTTTCTTTCTATCCCTTTCTTGTTCTGCTCTTGAGAGTTTACCCATATGGCAAATAGAAGGAGGAACATTGTCCTGCGAGCCCTGTAAAAGAGGCTTAAACTACGATGCTGGTAAGGCTCCCAGGGAAATGTGTATAAACACTGTTGCGCTATTCCTCCCTTCATTGCCTACACGTAGACTTTCTAGTTGTTTATATAAGATTGATAATGGGGCTGTGTTTCTGTGCTGCTGAACTTCCTCAGATTGATCTGTGTAACATTTCCTTAACATCCAAGTGGGAATTATCTACTACGGCTGGCCTCATGAAAGAAATATTTTGCTATTGGGTAAATTGGAATTTACTGAACATGATCAAACTGTTTAGTTTTGTTACACACACACACACACACACATAGCAAATATATGTGCATATATATACATATGTATATATATATATACATTATATATATGTAATCTTCCAAAAATGAAAAAAGCAATGTAAACACCTGGAACTGAGACACCCATCTGCGCATATACAGATTAAATTTCACAAAACAAGGACCACATGAGGAAAATAAAAGGACATCCCATCAACACTGACAAAGGCTGAGCCCTGGTCACTTGTGGTTGCCATAACAGAATGCCACTGAACATAGGGGTTGGAGCATTCAGCATTCACTTCCCACGGGTCAGGAGGCTGATTCTCACGAGGTCAAGTGGCTGACTCACTTTTGATGAGGATGCGTATATCCTCAGATTGTCCTACTGTAGAAGAAAGAACCTTCTTTGTCCCTTTTTAGAGACTAAAGTCAACCACAAGGTCCCCATCTTCACGACCTGACCCACCCACTAAGGCATCTTCTTCTAATTTTATCGCCTTGGCTATGAACTAGAAGCAGCAAAGGTTACAATTTATATTATGACTTTTCAAAATGCTATTACTTAAGCATATTTTTTATGTAGGTAATCATTTTTGGTTTTACAAATAACAAGTTTTCTGTGCCTAAACAAAAAAAAATGCCACAGGGAATAAAGCTATGGGATAAGAATATCATAATAATATTCCTATAATACTAATATTATAAGTAAAAATGAAGAATTTTAAGTGTCCAGAAAATTTTCAGTATTTTGAAACAAGCTGAACTAACAGGATATTTTACTGACAGTAAAACAAGCTGTTGCAGTTATAAATTTTTTCTCCATTTCCCATGGCTGTGCACAGGACCACTATGATTAATTTCTCAGTCCACTATTCTGTGTTCATATTATGCCAGTTTGTGAGATCAGAACTGTGGAAAAGAGGGTAAACATGGGAACGATGTGTAGTGGTCAGGAAAGTGGGCCTTGGACAGTCAAATTATACGAAACATCATTAGGTATGATGAATCCTTGGACACAGCCTGCAATGGCTGCAGTTCTGGCCTGTGCCCAGGCCTTGATGGAGGGGATTCAAATGCCATTTGGACTGAGGACAGCGCTCTGTTTCTTTTGTCAACTCATTAGTGTCTGGTGTGTGCCCATATAAAACATTTATCATGGCCATCTCCCTCTTGTACTTATTTTCTGATTTAAAGAAAGAAAAAAGGTATTAGATACCAGTGGGGCACATGCCTCTGTGCAGAGGAGACAAAGATGGACAGGTTCTGGACCTCAGCTCTATATTTCATCAGCAGGAAGGGCCGTGAGCACCAGCAGCCATAGTCCAGGGAGACATAGCAGTGCCAACCGAGAGGGGAAGACGAGGGTTTAAGGCACTGAAGAGCAACATTAGCGCTGGTTGGAAAGTCCACGCTCAGGAAACGATGCGTTTGTATCCGAGCTGAGGGTTTCAGGGACAACTGAGAGAAGGAAGTGGGACTTGAGCTGGGTGTTAAAGAATGGAGGTGGTGCCGGGCGGTGGTGGCGCACGCCTTTAATCCCAGCACTCGGGAGGCAGAGGCAGGCGGATCTCTGTGAGTTCGAGACCAGCCTGGTCTACAAGAGCTAGTTCCAGGACAGGCTCCAAAACCACAGAGAAACCTTGTCTCAAAAAACCAAAAAAAAAAAAAAAAAAAAGAATGGAGGTGGTACAGGGAGAACATGGGACCTTTGTCTTTCTGCAGCTGGATTACCTCACACAATATGGTCTTTACTGGTTCCATCCGTTTACCTTTTTAAGTCCCATAACTTCATTTTCTTTCCAGGTGAGAAGTATTCAGTAGTGTACTGTACACATGTCTGTTCTGCATCCATCAGCTGTAGGACATCTGGATTGTTTCTGTCTCCTTGCTTTTGTGAACGGGGCAGCAATGAACACGGCTGGGTAAGTATGTGTGGAACAGCATGCCAGCCCGTTGAGCACATGCCAAGGAGCAGTATAGCTGGGTCATATGCTAGGCTTTTTTATTTAATCTTTTGAGAATTCTCCATGCTGATTTCCACAACAGCTGGACCAGTTGCAATCCCAGCAACAGCGAGTGAGGATGTCCTTTTCCCCCACACCCACTCTAGCATTTGCTGTCAGCTGTTTTGCTATCTTTGCCATGTTGACCTGAGTAAGATGAAATCTCAAAGCTTTCTCTTTTTTTCTTCTGATTTGTATTTCCCTAATTGCTAGAGACAATGAACCTTTTTTGAAATACTTCTTAGCTTCAAATATTCAGATATGAGTACTTATCCTGGAGTAACTTCAGAAACCAGACAAGCAGGAAAGGGCTGTTGTTGGGGTAGGAATGGGGTGGGGGGCAGGGGGCGGGGGGCGGGACAACAGAGATAGGAATAACAGGGTATAAGTGATCTGATGGGGAAATTGGAAAATAGAGTGGACTCTAATTATGGAGAGAGAGGGAGATAAACACAGAAGAAGGGAAGAGCCTAAGTAAGGATGACTGGAAAAGTCAGAAGGAATCATAATCATCTATTTAAAAATACCTATAATACATGTAACTCAGTATATAAACATATAACAGTTTTCTAATCTGGGCTGACAGCACTCCAAGAGCCATTGACCACCTAACAAAAAACTCTTTTGAGTTGCTGGTCAGAGTTATTCAAGAGACTCCCCAAATATCATAGGTTATTGCTGTTGCCACTGGTTGCTCCCCAGAGGTGGAAGTCCCTATTGCTGAAGATAGCATGCACTTCAGACATGGGGTCCGAAGGCCCTGAGTAGAACTGACCTGAATGTCTCCTTTCATGGTACCAGAAGCCTCCATGAAAGCTTCCAAAAGAGAAGAGCAATCTGTTGGGAGCTGTGAACCCCCAGATCCTGAATTTCTTGTAAACAACCTGTTTTCCTCTGCTCTGAGACAGCTTGCAGCTGCTCCAAGCACGAGACCCTCAGGAGTTCCTGATGGCAGGAGAGTGGTTTCTGGTGGGTTTGGCTGGGGTGAGGCTCTCAGTTAAGGATCTCTATATAAGCGGCTCTGGTACACAATAAAGGGGGCATTCCTGTTTCAAGGATGACCCGTGTCTCTGTGTCTGTCTGTGTGTCAATCTCCAGCCCCTTGCCCGGTATGGTAGCACATAGAGCGCAGATGGGCATGGTGCGCCACAGCAATCAACAACCCTACCCAGCTATGATGCCTATGAGCTACACAAATGACCAGCACGGCACAATAACACAAAGGATGCAGTAGTGGCACACAGACATTAACAATAATAACTCTCTAATTGAACATAAAATCCTCTAGACAAGAGGGAAATCCTGTCTGGTACCAGAAACCCAGGCAACTACCCAGGGCTAATGAAGTCATGGGTCTTGAAGGAGAACCTATGACCACCATTTTACTAAATCAGCACAATCCCTAATCACATTCTAGATATTTGTGCTCATACCCACAGATAAGTGTAGTCTTCACTCCCATCAAAGACACTTTTCTCTGCAACAGATGGAGACCATTACAGAAAACCACAACCAATCAAAATACAGAGTTGCAGAACTTGGTTCCAATTGATAACATCTACAATACAACTCATATCCTTAGGCTCAGAGATCATAGAAGAGAGGGCAGAAAGATTGAGCAGGTTGTACTTATGTATTTAGGAACACACACAAATGTGTGAGCGTGTGTGTGTGTATGTGTGTATTTATATATGTATATATAACTATAGTTAATGGAAATATTCTACATGTATGTAACAAAAAAAATTAATGAAAAAGAAGGCCATGAATTTGAAAGAAAGCAAGGAGAGGTATTAAGGAACTTCTGAAGGGAGGAAAGGAAAGGAGAAAATGATGAAATTATATTTTTTAGGAACACACACAAATGTGTGAGCGTGTGTGTGTGTATGTGTGTATTTATATATGTATATATAACTATAGTTAATGGAAATATTCTACATGTATGTAACAAAAAAAATTAATGAAAAAGAAGGCCATGAATTTGAAAGAAAGCAAGGAGAGGTATTAAGGAACTTCTGAAGGGAGGAAAGGAAAGGAGAAAATGATGAAATTATATTATAATCTCAAAAAGATAAAAGAAATATTCCCAGGGAAAACAAAAGAAGGGGAGAATATATAGCCGAGAGGCAAGAGTGGGGTGTGCGGGGGAGGAGCTGGGAGGGAATGGAAGGTGTTCAAAACGCATCACATGCATGTATGAAATTTTCAAACAATAATAGAAAAATGGGAGGGTTACTTGAGTAAGAAAAACAAAGAAAGTATGTGACCCTCCAATAAAGACACAGAACCAGAAAATAAAAGTGTGGAGTATTCCAAGAACTGTGCACTAGAAACTGAGGTCTGTGTGAGCAGAACTGGTGTCTGGTAGGTTGATGCCTCTATTTCTTAAGCCTATGGCTGTGCCTGGCAAGAGAAAATTGTTATGAGATATTTATAAAAGGGTTATCTATGGGGAAGAGGGATGAGTGGGGGAGAAAGGGAGGGAGAGGAGAATTAAGAAGATCCATATACAATGTAAGGTTGATCTCAACTGTCAGCTTGTTGAGATCTCGAATCCCCAGGAGATGATTATCTGAGTATTGGGCTAATTGAGGTGGGAAGGTCTATCCACTATTGGTGGCACATTCCCTAGGCTGGGACAGCGAACAGTACAGAAAGTTCTAGTAAGTTCTTACTTTCTAGTAAACTGAGCACAGATATTCATTGCTCTCTGTCTTCTGATTATGGGTGTGATGGGACCACATGCTTCAAACTCCTGTTTCTTTGACTTCCTGGCCTTGAAAGATGTACCACTGAATGGTGAGCTGAAATAAATCCTTTATCCCTTGAGTTGCTTGTGCAAGAGTATTTTATCAAAGCAGCAGAAAAGAAACTAAGACACAAAGGCAGATTATAGAGAGAAGCTGCAGAATTGCCCACGTCTGGAAACTGTATCAAGTCTATACTCAGTGCCCAATGCAACACAACCCACTGGGAAGCCTGCGCCAAGAACATGTCTTACCCATGAGAGTACCTATGACACATCAAACATCCCTCTCAAAAGTCTATAAACTAAAGATTCTTGTCATCTCTATCTTTGGACGGTAAACAGGGGCACCAAAGGTTAAATAGCTTCTCCAGATCACTGGGGAACACTGTCTGTCTTTGAAAATCTGACTACCTTGTTCCCCTCCCCTTTGTTTGTTCTATATATAATTTTGTTCAGTTTCATTTTTTTCAATACAGGATTTCTCTGTGTATCCCTGGCTGTCCTACTGAAACCGGCTCTGTAGGCCAGGCTGGACCAGGTTGGCCTTGAACTCAGAGATCCACCTGTCTCTGCCTACCAAGTGCTAGGATTAAAGGTGAGCATCATTACACCCTGCCCTATACATAACTGGGTTTTAAACACCCAATACTGAAAAGGGGGTATGAAATTAAGAATGCCACATGCTATGAGCAGGGTCCTGACCTCATGGATACCTCTGCAAAATCAACAGGGTAATCAGGTATAAAACTGTGACAATGTCCATGCCCTGTGTTCTAGTCTATCAAATTTCCACGATCTGTCCTACAAAATATCGCAGTGCATTTACCAGAATGGCAGCATTTTTACAAAAGTGAAAATGGCATCAACCTGCATCTGTAACAACAGGATTTAAATGACTGGTAAGACTCTTTCCCTAGCTGGGGAGCTATTGGCAATCAATGGGAGCTGGGGGGTATGGCCACTGATAGGTAGACTGTGTTCATACAGACAGCACTAATTGGACTCAGTGGGTTTTGAAAATAAGAAAAAAAAATAAGAAGCTGTTGAGGGGAACCTAGGGGAAGAGGGAGAGGAGAGTTGGAGTAGATATAACCAAAATGCATATACATGTGTACAAATATACTAGTCAAAAATAAGTAAAACCTAAATTTTAATCTAAAAATTAAGAGTAAATTTTAAAAAGAATTAAATGAGGCATGTGACTCCCTAGTAATGACATGGGAAAATGTTCTCAAATCATTTTAAGAGAAAAATCAATGTATAGAGCCATGCCAAAAGAAAGACACTCTCCAGCTTTGAATATAAATCATGTGTGCAGACAGACACACTGTTAACAGAACTTACGTATGTGAAATATATATGAGGAAGAGAATCCAATGCCATGTAGGCATCTGTATGTATAGATCCCCGGGAGAAGTATGGGATGCATATATCCGAGCAGACACTACAACTATAGAACCTGGTCCTGATAGATACTCTGAATTAATTGAAGGCTAGACTGTTTTCTGTTATCCTTTCTTCTACAGTTTCTCATAACCATTCTGGTATACTCAGAAAACTGAATGGTGATAAAAATGCATCTGGGTCTGTGTCAGCGCTGTGATGTTCATTTCCTTTTGCTTCTGTCCTAGGCAAATGTGAGTGCTTTTTGAAAAGCGGGCCTCTGAGGATGCAGAAATGAGCCCATCTCCAGGGGCTGCGACCAGGGTAATCACGCTAAAATAAAAGGAAGATGCTAAGTGCCAGCTTCGGATCCGCCTCAGCTTCCCTGGAAGCGAAGTCACTTTGATGTGGCGGCAGCTGTGGTCTGGATCAGTCTGAGAAGCCCAGGACAAGCGGGGTCTGTGCTCTCCGCACAGTTTCCTGTGGTGCAGAAGAGGAGTTGTCCCCTTCACAGAAGCTGCACAGCAAGTAGGAGCTGGTGAGGCTGTAATCCAGGATGCAGATGCTGCAGATGGGCAAACAGCCCAACGGTTTGCCTAGATTGAGGTCGTGGTCAAATTAAGGCTCCCAAAGAATAGATTTTTATTCTCCACGGTGATAATAGCTTTTCCACTTTTCCCAATGTTTTTTTCTTTCCTAATGTTTTCCAAAAAGAATGGAAGAATCTTCCTCCCAGATTCTCCACTTCGATCAAGAAGATGAATTAGTTATTTTATGTGGCTGTGACCAAAATCCCTGGTAGAACAGTTATGGAAAGAAAATGTTTATTTTGTCTCACAATCCGAACTCGGCCCCAAGCGTGTGAGCAGAACATCGCGATGACAGGGATGCGTGGTGGGTGCGTGGTGGGGTACAGTGCTCACTCTCTAAAGGACAGGAAGCAGAGAAGCAGGAAGGCACCCGGGGCAAGAGGCACCATGGACTCCCCTTGCCCCCACTCACGGAACGCTTTCAGCATGGGCGTTAAAAGTTTCCAGAACCTTCTAAAACATTGCCACCCTCTGGGTAGGAAGAGTTCCTGGGGAAATATTTCCTGTCTAAATCACAAAAGGTCATGGCAGAATCAGTATGCCTTCACATCCTGAGTTTACTGTGACCAACATGGAAGGGGATGCCACATCGTCAGGGGCGTGGAGAGGGGATGCTTCCTCCAGGTTCTCCTTTGTGTGTATTTCCAAGGCGCACAGAGCCACAGTCACGTGGGACTTCTGCTGGTAATGTAGACTTCTTTGCTCCGTTGCTCAAAGGAAGCACAGCTGTGGAAAGAGGTCTCCATCTTCCAAAAGTATCTGATATGCCTGGATCTGTCTGGTTGATCATGTCTGGATCTGTCTAGTTGAGTCAGGTTGGCAGGACCACAGCAACCACAAAGATTCTCCTGAGTGTTTCTGTAAGACCGTTTCCTGAACAGTTAAACTGATGGACTTTGAATAAGGCACATTGCCTACAATAACACGGGTTGTCTGCATCCAGTCAGAAAGCTGAATACAGAAAAAGCAACTGGACTTGCTCAAGGAGGAACACTCCACCAGACAGTCTTTAACTGTGAGTGAAGTCTCAGGTCTCAGTCTCCAGCCCAGCCTCCAGATGTGGAGTTGTCAGCTTCTACAATCATGTGTCTAAACCATTAAAAATAATGTTCTTGATTTTTTTTTGGTTCATTCAGTTAAAGGTATTGGATATCAGCTGTCTAATAACCAAAAATAAATGTACTGTTTTCTGTGTCTTAACCCATATCATACATAAAACTCAGTCTTAAATAATACAATTAGACAGTTCTCATCATCCTCTTGATCAAACACTGGGTTACTTAGGCAAGAAAGAGGATGGAAATGATTTGCTCAAAGAATACTTGACTAACATTCTCCCCTAATGAGGACCTTACCTTCCAGGGAACAGAATGCATATAGGACACAAATTATGACATCTTATTCAAGACTGCACTTCCCAAATTGTCTCAACAGAAAATTTCACCAGAGCCCTGCATAAGCAAATCTATGTTCCATGGCTGAATTAAACCCTCCCAAATCCCAGTGTCCATTACAGATCTGAATTTGCTAAAGTGTGCACTATGTGGGGGGTCCTTCCTCCAGCCCTGAGGTCAACAGACTGGGGAAAGGCCACATGAGGCTGGCAATAAACTTCAGACTCAACGAGATGCCCAAGTGCAAGGTAGCAGGGTAATAAAAATTCATCGCCTGACATAACATTTTTCCCCGAGGCTCCTATGGACTCTAAAGGGCAGGCGTGCAGGTAATTAAATATCGAGGAGGAGCATAAGGGACTCTGAAGGTCTCCTCCTCATTCTCTCCCTCCAGCTATGACTGCGTGGATAAGATTATGTCTCAGAAACAACCATCTCCTCCAACAGTGAGTTCACTTTTCTCAACAGTGAGTAAAGACTATAAAAACAAAAACAGACATAATAGGCTGACAGTCCTCATCAAGATTCAAACATGGTGGAGAGTCACCATGAGACCGCCTCAGTGTAGCTCTCAGCATTCTGACTGGGCTCTACACGTGGCTCACCAGGACGCTGCTGGGAGCGCCTCATCTTGCTGCTGTACCCAGCATATCTCAGCTTATCCATCATATCTTACCCAGTGCTCACCTTCTTGTGTTCCTACTCGCTGGTTCCTTCCTGTGTGTCCCTCACTATGGTTCCATGTTCTACGTCCCGGCTCCACTCCCAGCTGGTCTGTGTCTCGTGACAAGCCATTCCTACCTTTCAGAAGTCCCTTTCTAAGCTCCACAGAGTCTAGGTTGTCTGGCAGGACTAACAAGATGCTGGGCAGTAAATGCTATATCTAAAGAACAGAGAGCAATGGCTGACTGGAAGCTGAGTTCTCAAGGAGCCCTGGGGCTCCAGGCCTATGATCAAGGCACTGAACACTGTATCCTAACTCCAACTCACATAGTATGTAAAACGACAGTACTACAGAGTGAGAGCCCACACAGCCCACGGAGTTGGAAAAGGATGTATCACTGGATGGTGAACACTCCACGGAAGCAGGCAAGTGACTGCTGCAGTGTGAACTGCCAGTCTAAGAGACTCCTCCCAATGGTCCAGAGGCAGCTCCAGGGCTGCCCACTGAGGGGCACCCTCCTGCTCAGAGATGCCTTTTGTTCTACTTAAACCTTTAACTTACATGATTATCACCCACAATCTAGTGGACAACCCACTTTATCCAGTATCTCCTTCCAATTCAAAGGCTGGTATCATCCAAAATCCCCTGGAAGTTGGGACCTAAATTAAACATCACATACCATAATACTGTAATTGTGATTACAATTTAATTTAATAATAATTGAAATATAATAAAAGTTAAAAAAAAAGGAGGCTATTTGCTCTTAAAGTAAGTCCTAGTGACTTAACGCACACCATACATAACACCAGTCTCAAATGATGCAATTAGACAGCTGTCATTATCATCTTAAACACACACACAGGATTTAAAATAATACAAATAAATCTTTTTTAAAAAAATAAAGCTGAATGGCCACATAGTTCTAATGCAGTGAAGTATTTCTATTCAGAAGATCTATGTCTAAGATCTCCAAGAAGTACCAAGAAAAAGGCAGATAACCTAATCTTTTAAAGTGGACACGGAGCCGGACCATGGTGATGCATGCCTTTAATCCCAGCACTCAGGAAGCAGAGGCAGGCAGATCTCTGTGTGTTCATGGCCATCCTGGTCTACAAGAGCTAGTTCCAGGTCAGGCACCAAAGTTACAGAGAAACCCTGACTCAACAAACAAACAAAAAACCAATAAAGTGGACATGGTAGTCAAACAGGCATATCACAAAACTGTTCTAGAAATAACATCCTCTACCCACTCACCAGGGTTTATGTTGAGCAAACACCATCAACTCTGGGTCCGGGGTGGGGATGGATATAGTATAAACACATGCAGCTGATTTGGGGAATGCACTTGGTGTCTACACAAACATCAGCATCACCATCTTTCTACCCTGTTGTAGGACTTTACCACCCCTGGGCAAATGCTGCAGGAGGGCAAGGATGGCAGGGTCCTGATTTAGTCCAGGGTTTCATAAAACACAACAAACTTTATATTATAAAGTGTCCATTTCTTCTATAAGTGTGTATGTCCTACTTCTGTTTTTAATAAAATTATCAATGCACATATTATTGAAGAAGTTGAGGTTATATGGATGCTTCTAAATAACAGTTACAAAGGGGGATCGTCCTCCATTCAAGACAGTCTCTCTCAATGCTTTCCTGAGCCCACGCAATCCACTACACAGCAGCTACAGAGAAAAGCCAATTTTTTTAAAAGTTGCATATAAACTAGAGTCAAGTTTAGAGAGTTAGAACTTGTTGGTTCTGTTGAGAGGCGCTGACAAGTGAGTTGAAGCACCTCCATTTCACTCTGTCATCTCTATTTTAATAATGAAGTATAACAGAATTAATAATTCAAGAACGAATTTTCCTAAGAACAAGAAAATCTGCAATGGCTTTAATTTTTAAATACTAGTCTCCCAACCTCTTCACCTGTCTGATGCTGAGAACTTCTACCTACTCCAGGGACCTGGTTGGGTTCCACCCCAATCAGAGCCTTTAAAAATTCCAGAAAAAAAAATTTGGAAATGCAAATGACTGTTGAAATTTAGAAAGTCATTGTATTTTTTAATCCTCATACGATGTAACTTATTATATTCTATTTAAAATTATATACAACATGAAATATACCATATTTACCATGTCTGAGAGTACAATACAATGACAACTAGAACATTTTGGTTATACAACCATATTCAACATCCATCCCAGAACTTTTTCGTGTAATAAATGTCAAATTCTGTACCCATTAAACATGACTCTTGTTGAGGGATACCCTATCACACTGTCAACCCCGAGTTTGTGTCTGTGTTAATTAAATAAAATCAACATTGGGTTAGGAGGCTGAGTTAGCAGCTGGTTGACAGAAAGTAATCATAGAGAGGCAGAGGGAGTCTGGAAGACCATAGAGAGATGCATAGGAAGTAATAGGGAGGGACTTTGTGGTGTGGGTTTGTTTGTTTGTTTGTTTGTTTGTTTGTTTGTTTGTTTGTTTTGGCAGAGTGGAAGGATGCTCTCTTTCAAAAACACCAGCAAAGAGAGAAAGTCAGGTAGTTTTTACTCAACCTCTCTAAGCTAGCAGGTTTTCACTCCAACCTCTGACTCCTGAGTCTTACTGATAAATAGAACAATGGAGATTTAATCAAAAGCTATATTTGGTGGCAATGACAGAGCTAGTGCCTACAGGAACAGGCTGTAGCCTGAGCATCCAGGCCACTACCAGTAAATAACAGTAGATTAAAGTGCAGCCTCTAATAGAAAAACAAAAGATTCCCTATGCCCCATCCCTTAGATCCTGACAAATCCAATTCTACCTTATCTCGATGAATTTGAATGTGCTGTGTATCTCATACATTTAGAATCCTACATGCTTGTCTTCTTGAGATTGACTTGTTTAATTTTGCAAAGAACCCTCAAGGTTTACCCAAATTGTAGTACTTGTAAGAATTCACCTCCCTTTTAAGGTGGAATAGTATTTTTTTTTTTTTAGTATTCTTGTTTATAGATGGACAGATCCTGTTTTGTTTATACACTACCTATGCATGGATATTTGGGTTAATTCACCTTTTTAATTTAACATAATTTCTTTATGAATTCTTTGGAAGTTTTGCATCATGCACTCCAATTCTGCTCATCTCCCAGTCCCCTCCCCCGATATCTGCCCCTCACCTGTGCAACATCCTCCCTAAAAGAAAATTTTTTAAAAATTTAAAAACAAAATAAAGAAATGCCTTTTAACTACTGTGTCATTCTTTACATTTGATGTTCTTTGTGACTAAATAAAAACAGAGATCTGGAAGTATAGCTTAGTATTAGGATGCCTAAGGCCGTAAGTTTGGTCTCCAGTACCACAAAAAAAATAGAGAGATGATGATGATGATGATGATGATGATGAGGAGGAGGAGGAGGAGGAGGAGGAAAAGCAGAAAAAGATGGCCACAATTTATTTGATTCTCCTTCCATCTAAACACATTTGGTGTTTTCTGCCCTAAGACATAGTTAAGCTCCCTAACCATTTGACAAATAGAATAAAACAAAGTTATCTGTTCAGACTTTAAGAATAGACAGTTCCATCCTCCTGCTCACTAGAGGACAAGATGCTTAAGAGACCATAGTAGATGTCGTGCTCCCTGTCCTAGCTGCACCTGCCTTCCCTCCATCCCAGCCAAGAAACCGGATATGGAAAGAAAGGCACATTGACCCCTCAGACCTATTCTTCTGCCAGATAGAGAAGGAAACACAACCAGTCAACCTGGGAAACAAAAATTACCAAGACAACTTGTCCCCGTGATGAAATCATCCTTAAGTCATCTGTAAGTTTTGGGGTGTGGTGTGACAGAAAAATAGATAACCAGAATGACTGTGAGTGCAAACTTCAGAAACTTCCATGAATGTTCCCCGCAAGGAAGCACAGCAGTCCTTCACATCCCAAAGATGTGACGGCAGGAAGTCCCTCCCAGGACCAGACTGCAGGGTCTACTCAAGACCAGAGAGGCAGGAGGAGATGGGAACCCAAAGGAAACACACTGGAATTCTGATGCTATGACCCTGAATTTGTTAGCTGGGTTAACCATTGTGTCAAATGTGTGTTGTTAATAAGTACTGTGCTAGGACTTGGTGATAGCTATGCCACGTGTCTGTCCTCAGTGTGGCTACCCCTCTGTTCTCACAGTGCTTCTCCCTCAGTCATTGTCTACTGTGTCACCTCAACCTGCAGCCCTCCACTCTGAAATCAGCAGGCAGGCACACAGACGGGTGTCTTGCTCAAACCCACCACATTCTGAAAGCCACAGTTGAGTAGCACTGAAAACTAGCATTTTGTGGTGTCTTCTAATGAACTCTGTTCCTTTCGCTCTGATTCAAATCTACTAGACCCGTGCATCCTAGGGTGTTTGGAATTCAGGAGACAGCGACAAAAACTCACTGTTAACTTCTTAGTCTAAGACAACAGAGCAAATTCAAAGACGAAAGCAAGCAGAATACAGATATCTCTTAACTTTGTACAAGAAGACATAAAAGAATCAATTGTTCCAACAGGGTTGTGTCTGCCCGCCAAGCTTGGTGTGATCACTTTCCCAAGCTCAAACTTGTTTTATTTATTTTGGAAAGAAAACAAGGGATGAGTTGGTTGCTCTAGGGAGGGAAGAGGCCTTGTAATGCAGGTAGAGTGGCCTCGGCACCCACACCACCATGTCTACCCATGCTGGCTTTTCCTTGGTCTGTCACTGGGCTGTGGGCCACGACCACCTCAACTTGTGGGCTCAGTCTCTCCTGTCCAATCACCATGAGTATCAGAACTACACGCTGTGGAAACCACTTTCAATCAGGTGGACTTCCAGCATCAGCTTTGGGTACATGAAGAGTCAGTGGGCCAGCAGAAAGCCCTGATCAACCACAATCCTGCAGAACCGCAGCCTCTTTCCCAATACATGTGTGCAATCCTTCTATAGATGTCTCTCTCGCTCCTAACGAATCACAACAGGAACCCTATAGTTAACTAGGTTCTTTTTAATCCATTCCACACTTTAATGTCTGGACTTTATCTTCTCAGAATACCCATAACATACCTAGTGTTAGACAAGTTGGCAAACAACTCAGAGGTGAAGAGATGCAGAGATGGACCAGGTGAAAGGTTTTTACCTTTAATGTTGGGAACCCACAAGCATTGAGGGTCTTGGAGGTTTTGAATGTTGTGGAGAGGTCCCATGCATGCCACAGGGACATAGTAGTATGGGTGGAAATGTGACTTGACCTACATGCTAAGAGTTATGGAGGTTCCTTTTTCTCGGTAAGAAATTACCATTGATCCTTGTATGACTGCAACTCAAGGGGCTTTCAACCTCAGGAAGGAGAGTGGGGTGTTTTCCCGCCCTGCTCCTGCTTGTGCCACAAGCACAAACCAGGAGTATTGATGCCTATGCATAGGGAAAGTGGACATCCCAGCTCAAGCACTGGGTGGAACTTGCCCTCCCTCTTTTTGCTCTATTTGAGCCCTTGATGCAGTGGTTCTCAACCTCCCTGGTGCTCCCACCGTTTAATTAGGTTCCTCATGTTGTGGAGACCTTCAGCCATAAAATTATTTCATTGCTACTGTAAAACTGCAGTTTTGCTACTGTTATAAATTGTAATGTAAATAACTGATATGTAACCTCAGAGGGGTCATGTGTTGTGGAATATCACTTGAATATGTGTTACGTTCGTTTATGCTATGGAACATTTGCTTAATGAAGCAAAGCTGTGTTGCATTCTTTGATGTTGCGTTTGTTTAACTCTGTGAAGCTGTGTTACTTTGCCTGTCTAAAACGCCTGATCTAATAAAGAGATGAATGCTAACAGCTAGTAGGAGAGAGAAATAGGTGGTGCTGGCAGGCAGAGAGAATAGGAGAGAAGAAGGAGGAGCGAGAAAAGGAGGAGAAGAGGATGCCAGGGGTCAGCCACCCAGTCACACAACCAGCCACGGAGTAAAATGGAAAGAAAGGTATATAGAATAGAGGAAAGAAAAGGCCCAGAGACAAAAGGTAGAGGGGATAATTTAAGAAAAGTTGGCTTCAAACAAGCCAAACTGAGGCCGGTATTTATTTTGGAGATGGGTGGTGGTGGACTCCCAAAAGAGTTTTTTTTTAAAAAAAAAAAAAAAAAAAAAACTACACTCACGCGCTATAAGTTGAGAATCACTGCCATAAGGTTTGGAAGAGGCCCAAACACATGAGTGACAGCTAATCTTAACCAACTACAATCAATGTCTTCTCAAAATGCCCTCAGGCACACCCAGAATTGTGTTTCACATTATCTGACTCAAATTAGTACCATCTCAAACAAACGAATTAAATTAAATGTATTATTTGCATCTATGCTACATAAATATTTCCATATGCTTAAATCACCTCTAGCAGGTTCATCATAGCTGAGACATATAGTCTCTTGCCATACTGCCTAGGGAGTAGGGACAGGGAAAATAGAGCCGCCCATTGTCCGCACAGACACAATTTCTAGACTGTTCTAAGTCTAAGATTACGTTGTTGACATCCACTGAAAAACCTCTGTCCTTTCTCTGAGGACTTACCAGCCATCTTTAAAGTTCAGATACATATGAGGTCGGGTCTTGCAAAAACAAATCAGACCAGAATAGGTCTTTCGTGTCCACTCCCTCGGTCTCGGAGAGGGTGGTCCTCAGTGGCACTGTCACTATTAAGCTGCACTATTTCCAGTCAGAGCTGGGTCTTGATGAGTCCATCTGGGAAAGTCTGGGGAGAGAAATCCCCCCCTTTCCAACACTGGGTACATCAGAGGAAACAGGCTTCACTGGGGTTGCAGCACCAGCACTTCACACGCTTGCCAGGAGATGTTTGGAAGTCTTAGAGTCCTGGTGACAGACACGTGACTAAATGCATGGAAGTGAGCTCTGGGAAATGGCTTCTGTCTCTTTCCCAAATAAATGTTTATTGTGATTCACGCCCATGTTTTAACACAAAGATTTTTTTTTCCATCACATGCCCGAAAATAATGATTGGCTTCAAATAAGAATTCTCATTTTTATCAACTCAAGCCATGGTGGAGATATGTGTCTTTTAATTTACCTTCTTGGGTGCTAATCAATTGCTAATTATCTTTAACCATATCGACAGTACCCCACTGTTTTTGCCACCTAGAATCATGAGTGGTTTTTCACAGAGTGCAGTTTCGTGCATTGAAAGGAGAGGGTCCATGCATTACTCACCCCACATTAACTCACATGCTTTTTTATTTGAAATTTTCAAAGATCTCAGAAAGAAGCATGGAGGAGAGGTGCAATCTGACAAAGGCAAGAACTGGGACAGGGGGATTATATACAGTGGAAATGGAGAAAACCAGAGCAATCTGGACAAGATGAAGCTGCCAGGAAGGACCAAAAGGAATGGTAAAGCCAGCAGGGGCCTGTCATGTGTGCATATGGCCCCATAACCTGTGGCAGACCCCTGACCCCAGTAGGCACAAATGAAGTAGAGGCAGACATGAGGACCATCTCCTGGCTTCCCACACCATGAGCAAAGCCAAAAACTCCTCTAGGCATTATAACCTGTGTTTGCCAGAACTATGGAAAGGAGAGTGAACATTATTTGCCTCCTACAGGCTCCTCCCCGTGAACTTTCTACTTGACCATCTAAGAAAGGCAGAGAAGGCCAATGGCTTCTCCAAACAGAAGCAAGCCCTAGTCCCACATGCCATCCAAAAGCAGATGAGAGAAGACCCCAAATAGAATCATTCGATTTTGTGGAGTAAAAAGAGAAGAGAGGGATTTGAGAGGAAGCCTTCAGCTGAGTCCTTCAGGCCCCAGATTTATTAATGCCATCAGACAGCACTGAAGGAATCGAAGTTTGAGGCTTCAGTCTCCACAAAGTGCAGGTCCTAAGGAAAGGGAGGTTGTGTGCTGTATAGTGTGTGTGTGTGTGTGTGTGTGTGAGAGAGAGAGAGAGAGACAGAGACAGAGACAGAGACAGAGACAGAGAGAGGAGTGTGTAGTGTGTGTACATAGTTGTACCGGATTGTAGAGGCCAGAGGTCAACCTTGGGTGTCCTCCTCAGTCACTATCCACCTTTGGTTTTGAGGCAGGGTCTCTCACTTTTACCTGGAACTTGTCAATTAGACTGTGTTGAGAGGTCATTGAGCTCCCCCAGGGATTTTCCTGTCTCTATCACCCTAGGGCTGGGCATACATGTATGCACCATCAAGTATGGCTTTTTACATGGGTTCTGGAAACTGAACTCAGGCCCTCATGGTGTACAGCAAACACCTCATGCACACCTAAGTTTATATATATATATATATTTTTTTTTTGGTTTTTCAAGACAGGGTTTCTCTGTGGTTTTGGAGCCTGTCCTGGAACTAGCTCTTGTAGACCAGGCTGGTCTCGAACTCACAGAGATCCGCCTGCCTCTGCCTCCCAAGTGCTGGGATTAAAGGCGTGCGCCACCACCGCCCGGCAAGTTTATATTTTTTTAAGTTTTTAAAAACGTTTTACCATTTTCCTCAGAAAAACGGTAAAACTTTATTCATAAAGGTTTCAATATGCATCTCTCTTAGGACAAGATCAGAAAAGAAAATAATTATAAGTAACATTAAAAGAACAAAACTATAAACAAGACTGACTTAGTAAGCATACATAGACCCCTACTTCCAATAACTAGGGGGGAAAAAAACATTCTCAGGCACCCATTGTACACTGGCGAAAATTAGCCATGCATTAATGAGCAGCGTCAGTCCCTGTCAACGCAACTCAATCAAGACGATGTTCCCCATAAAGCAATGCAATTAGAAGTAATCATAGACGCTCAGAAAGAAAGCTGCAGAATTAGCACTAAGCAGCCCTGAACACGAGAGCCAATAGAACCTCACAAGTCGGCTTGCTCTCTTTCTCCTTCTGAAATCATAGCAAACAAACAATGAAGAGAACTAAAGCCATTTTGTACACTAGTTTTTCAGTAAAAGGAGGAAGCAGACACAACCCACAGACCACAAATTGTGTGTGCAAGCTGCCAAGTCACTGGTTTAGGGCAAAGGCCACATGGCAGTAACCAGGGAGAGGAGAGCACAGCTCTAGTTAATGGCAAAGAATAGCACACACATCCTGCCTACAGACAAGCGACAAACCAAAGGGAACAACCGCATCCCTGACTTGTCAGTGTGTGTGGAGATAGGACTAACAGGGACACTGCAACTGCTCCCCTACACATGTGTCAATCAGATGAGACAAGGGGCATGCTCAATGCCGGCCATTCGGCTGGTGTCCGCAGCCACTAGGATTCATTGTTCAGATTTTGAAAATGAGTAACAATGATAAATACACAGGGACTCAAAAGTACTGTTCTCCTGTGTTGTGTAAGTTTTCATGGGGCAATATGAACAAGCACGCCTTCACCCCAGAGAGGTCCTTAATGACGGACCAAAGAAATGATTCGACCGCAGTCTCACTTGACGAACTGATGAGTTTATTAGGATTACTTCCAGGATGTGGGTGTCTCAAAGGCTCCTGCATCACCGAAGAGCCTATCCTAACATAGGGGATCACTCAGGAAATCTGTAACTCGGCATTTTCCTGCCCAGTTTGCAGGCAATTCCACCTGAGAGTCTCTGCCTCGGCAACAGTTAGAGTTTCTAGAACCTGGAGTAGGGACCTTGAGGTCTCCTCATGCTCCAGGCTTCCTGAGCTAATCAGTCCGTGAGTTTCTGACACCCTCGAAGTTCCCTTTGCTCACTGGTCTTTTGAGAATGCTTCGATTTGCAGGAAAAGGCTTTTGAACACCTACAGTTTTCCTCAGAAGATCAATAAAGGCTCGATCTCAGACAGCTAAATTACAGAATTAGCAGATTTAAAAAAAAAAAAAATGTGGGCGGTGCTGTTTAAGTGCAGAACCGTGACATAACAGCCTGTGTACATATGTTGTGTTCCCCAGCAGGGTGGAAAAAAATTTAATTTAAAAGGTAGCAGAAATAAAGGAGAAAGCTTGGAATTAAATTCATTAAATGCTTAATCCAAAATTGCTGGGGGTTTTAAAATATAGCTTAAAGCTAATAAGGTAATTAAAGTATAAACATGCATAAAAGTACTAGACAAAGGCATGAATACTAATATTAAGAACTGTGAAATAGGTGGTTGTGGGATTGGAGCAAAGAAGTAAACAAGCTAATTTTATGATTGTTCTCTGAGGTAACTATATGACAGTGCAAAATACCTTTGAATAAATACCAACTTCAGTAATTATCACAAGAGTGAGGTAAAGGAACAAATAGCTCACATAATTACATATCTTTAAAACACTCTTTTCAGAGATCTGGGGTTCACAGGAAAGCTGAGCGGAAAACATCAAGAATTCCCGTAGCCCCCGCACTATCCCACATACACACATCCTCCATCAGAAGGGCACATTGGTCACGACTGGCAAACCTAGAAGAGCGCATGGTTAATGCTCAGACTCCACAGGCGACACTAGCGCTGACTGCTGCTGTGCACCATGCATCTAATGCACAGTGATGTGAGTCCGTCGTGGCAGCATCACACACAGAAGTTTCCAGTCCTGAATCTCCCGTCCTCTGCTTCTTTGTCTCTGCCTCTTTCCATGAGCAACCACCATTCTACTGTGTCTGCCACTTGCCCTCTCCAAAAGGTCATGCAGTTGGGGTCACCCTGCAGCCTTTCCTGTTCTGCATTTGTAATTTGCATATGACCTGTTCCCCCCAAGTCTTCTCATGGTTTTGATCTTATTTCTTTTTGTTGCTTAATATTTCACTGTTTGGATGTACTACAGGTTGCTTATCCATTCATCCTATAGGGATAAACATAATTTATGAACATTCATGTGCAGAGTTTTGTGGATACAAATTTTGATTCCTAGGAGTAAATATTAAAGAGGGTAATTGTTAAATTAAATGAACCTCTGTGAGTTCAAGGCCAACCTGATTTCTGTAACAAGTTCTGAGCCAGCCAGGGCTATATAGTGAGACCCTGTCCTAAAAAAGAAATCTTAAAAAAATTAAAATAATGATGAATCCTTCCCAAATGGAACCAGAAAACCTGCTTCTCTGCCTGGAAATACATAGAATATAATCCTACAAAAAGATACATGTTCATTAAAGCTTTGCAGTGTTTTCCATAAAACCAAAATTTAAGGGTAAAGTATGGAAATCATTTAAATATCCTGATAGAAAATAATATATTAAATTAGACACAGAAACACCCAGCTCTTCTGTATCTAGAAAAGTTACTAAATGTATCTACATTAAAATTAAAAGTTAAGGACTGGTGAGATGGCTCTGGGGGGTAAAGGCGTTTAGCACAGACAGAGCCTGATGACCCAAGTTCAATTCCTGGGCATCCATGTAGAAGGGGAGATATGACTCTTGCAAGTTGTTCTCTCTTGCCCAGCAGTGCACCACGGCGTGCAGTTTTCTCCAGAAACTGTTAGAGGAAAGTGGTAAAGGACACACGAGGACTAGTGATAGAGAAGTTTGCCCTTAACGCTTCTTACCTCACTCAGTGGTGAGAGCGCTGCTGAGCTTTCTGACCACATGCCATTTAAAAATTTGTGTAAGACTGGACTGCTTATTGCCCGAATAGACTGGTGCCTTATACTTCGGCATCTTCGGGCCTAGGGGACAAAGAAAGACTCTTGTAACAGATAATTCCTAGAGCTAAAAGATACTCCTGTGTGAGTGTGTCTTCATGTGCCCATCAGCAAGTCTGGCCCTGCCTTCCAAACCATCTTGCCTGTATAGCACACTCCAGGAGGAAATATTCCCCTAGATCCAGATCCAAGACAACCAGACATGGACCCTGTGCCCAGAGCACACTGATCACGGATGACCGTCCAGCTGCCTGCTCACCTGCCTTGCCTGGCCTTCCCAAGAGCAAGTCATGACAGAGGCTCAGGACCAAGACACACCCCCCATCCCGCTCCAATTTCTCTTTTCAATAGCACTTTTTAAATGCTGTATGCACATATATGCTCCTTCTATCAGGAAAACCTCTCAGCGCTCCATTAGTAAACCTAGTCTCTCCTACTCATGCAAAGGGAGTGAATCATGCCTGAGCGGTCCTAGAAGCATCCATGGTTGCACAAACCCATCAGTCAGTCCTGATTACTCATAACATCCTAGACATGTGCCCCCGCTTCCCTAACCCATCAGCCCGCTCCTGTTCCCCACTCCTAATCCTTACGTGAGTTCATGGGTGCCAGGTTAGGAATTCACTTCTCCCTGAAGTGTGAGCATTTAACCAAATACTCTGTAAAGACTTCCACACTGATGTGCCACTTCATACCCATTAGGATAGCAGTCATCACACAAAACAAATTGCACGTTATAGCAAATGCCAATGAGATGTGAAGGCACTGGCACCAAATGCAAATGAAAATGTGGGAAGGAAAGTGGGGTGGCCATTGTGGAAAACAATATGGCACCTCCCCTCCCCCCCAATTATAAAATTACCATATGACTGACTCAGCAGTCTCATGTCTGGGTTCCTGCCCAAAAGAACAGAAAGAGGATCCTGAACAGACAGACACTCGCTCAAAACCATTCACAGCAACAGTCTTCACGGAGGCCAGGGCAGAAGCAAGCCAGATGTCCACACGCAGATGCGTGGATGAGCAAAGCATGCTCTACAGGAATAAGAAAATATTAGTCAGCCTTAAGAAAAGGAGGGACTCCACTGCGTGCTAGAGCATGGACTAACCGGGAAGGCACCTCAGGAAGGGACGCAAGCCGGTCATAAGGAGTGGGACGCTAGTATTTGGTGGGTACCGACTGCCAAGAGGGATGGAAAGCTGCAGAGATGAGGGCAGTGATGACAGGAAGCATGGACCTGGTGTCACTGAACTGTACCCCCTACAAATGGCTAACAGGTGCCTAAGCTCCTACACTCAATCCCCAGCACTTTAAAGAGGGGGGGGAAGGAAAGGTAAATTGCTTTATACATATATATATATGTATGTATGTATGTATATATGTATATATACGTGTGTGTGTGTGTATTATCAGGATGATTTATAAAAAAAATACAAGCCAGGCGGTAGTGGCACATGCCTTTAACCCCAGCACTCGGGACTCAGAGGCAGATGGATCTCTGTAAATTCAAGGCCAACCTGGTCTAGTTCCAGGGCAGGCACCAAAGCTACAGAGAAACCCTGTCTTGAAAAAAAACAAAAAAAAAAATTTAAAAAAAATAACAAGAATATTGAGCTCCTAAACAGTGGGTTTGGGTTAAATGACACAGCAGCAGACGCTTTGTGACCAGGATTATGTAGAGATGCTCTTCATTCAGTATTGTGGTGTGTGGAGTGGGGGCAGTATGTGTGCGCATGCACGCACATATGGAGGCCAGAGGTCACTCCCCAGAAGCCATCCACCTTCCTTGAGACAGGTTCTCTCTCTGGGACCTGGGACTCATCAGTAGTTTTAAACCAAAGTCCTTCTGGCTCTGCCTCCCCAGTTTCAGCATTACAAACACATGGGTTTCCTACATGGGATCAGGTCCTGGTACTTGCAGGACAAGCACATTGCCGGCTGCGCTATCTCCCTGCCTCTCCTTCAGCGATGTTTGTGCCCGTATGAGTTCAACAGTCCATTTGAGGACGACCCAGGAGAAAGCAGGGGCAATGCAGAGTGTAAGTGCTGCTAGAGACATGAGCCAGCGCACAGAATGACGCCAAGCAGGAGGACCTGCTCAGACATGCAGGTCTTCTCCTGGACAGTGAGCAGGCCATACCTTCTGAAGGGCAGCTAGAATGGGGCACAGAGGGACTGTCAACCAAGTCACACTTTCAGACTTCTGCAAACATGTCGGACAGTCGCTTGAAATTTGGGTCTTTGATTTGTGACCCTGGTGTTTCCTCACAAAGAAATCAGCAGAAGCATTTCTCCTGAAGCCCCAGGCAGGGACTCTCGCTCTCCTTTTAAAGGTGACAGCACGCTTTCCCTGAGCCCTGTGCAGACGGAGCAGCAGGGGATGCCAAGTCTGTTCTTCACAACATTCCCTTTTCATAAAAAAGAAGCCGCAGCTGATAAAGAGGCTGGAGTCCCCAGTTCCTTCCTCTCATCTAATACCACCGACATCACGTGCAGGCCAGGCTGGGGAACTATTTCTCCAGATTTTCTGCTCGAGGCATGAACGCTACAGGCGGAGCATTCATAAACCTCGGAATTCAGAAAGGTCTCTTAGCAGCCCACTTTTAAAGGTTTTTATTAGCATATATTAATTATGGATAATAATGGGTTTCATCATGACATTTTCATTGCATATATATATAGTGTATTTCAATCATATTCACCCCGTTACCTTTTGTCTCAGCCCCTCCCATTCCCAATGACCCCCTTCCTCTTTCAGGTTAGGCCCATTTCTGCTTTCCTCTATGTGTGTGTGTGCGCGCACACATGTGTGACACAGTTTCATCAGGGTTGTTTACAGGAGGCCGAGTGAGGGGAGCATGATCAGCTTACCAGTAAATGGAGACACCTCTGAAAAAATATCTATCTCTCCTCAGCAATCAGTAACAGTTAAACGTCTCAGAAGCCCTTCCCCACTCTATGACATAATGCTGACAGGGCCTTTTTCTGTGCATGTCATAACAGCTGTGAGCTGAAGGTTACTACGGCCATGTCATGCCCAGAAGACAGCATTCCACAACACTCCGCCTGGAAGCTGCTAATCAAACCCCAGGAGCCATTCACATTCGGGGCAATGTACTTTGCAGTAAGCAGGGCCTCTTGTCTCCTCTTCCTTGCTGAGCACTAAGGCCCCCAGCAGACAAACATCGGGTACCCAAGTGTGGAGTATGCCTTCCCATCACAGCACTCAGAAACCTCAGTGTCAACATTCACATCCCTGAGTCTCAGAGAGCAGCACAGACTTCCAAAAAGCACCCTGGGGGTAAGGCGAGTAAACAGCGCAGAGCTTCGTGAAACTCTGAGGAGGTTTGACACAAACAGTGACATTCCCAAACAGCAAAGAAACCCAAAGCTGTACAACTGGAAGATGTGACAGATGGCATGGGAACACTGCCAGTTTACTATCAGTACCTTCAGTATCCAAGAAAACAACAGACACAGGAAGCCTTTCCCCCTAAAAAAATCTCAACCTCAAAAGAAAACATTGTTAACATTTCATTATTTACCATTTTATATTTTAAATGCTTATGGATATGTGTGACTACATACGCTAATATTTCAGAAATGTGTGGTTATATACCATGTGTTTTTATTGCTTTTAAAGATGTATTTATTTGGTTTTATGGTTATGAGTATTTTGCTTGCATGTATGCATATGTACCGTGTGTGTGCTTAAAGTACAGGGAGGCCAGAAGGTGGCATCAGAGCCTCTGGGATAACAGCCACAGTCAGTTGTGAGCCAGCATGTGGGTGCTGCAACCCAAACATAGGTATCCTTAACCACTGACCATCTCCCCAGTCCAAGTCATATGTTTCCCTTAATTTTAAAAGATGCTTTATATGTAACCTATTTAATTATATGTGCACTCATGCCAAGCTACACACATGGGAATCAGAGGACAACTTTAAAAAGTTAGTTTTCTCCTTCTACCGCGTGTGTCCCGGGGATGGAACTCAGGTCGTCAGGCTTGGCCACAAGCTCCTTTACCTGCTGAGCCGCCTTACTGACCAAGCCACAGGTTTTTGCCAACTGTTTTGTTCTCAGCATAAATATAGATCTCTCCCTGTCCTATAAAAACATTCTTGAAAGTAATGTTAACAGCTCTTCCACAACAAGGCTAAGATGAACGTATCTTCACAAACACCTTCCTGTGACTCAATGCTGGTTTCCTTAGAGTAAGCCCATAGAGATAACATTATTGCACAGGATGCTCTATTTTCAGTTTGCATTTACAAAACTAACTCAGAGGACAACTGTTCTGAGAGCAGGTGTCCCCATCACTCCACTCACAATGCTTTGTTTCCCTCACCCCTGCCCCTGACAATTCAACCTGATGCACCGGTAATACTTGCTCTTCTCATTGCAATGACGAAAATACCTGACCAAAGCAACTTACGAAGGATGGCTTTTTCTGGCTCATGGTTTGACGGTAGAATCCATCGTGGCAGGAAAGTCACGTGGTAGACAGAAAGTCATGTGGTAGACTGTGTCAGCTCCTCGCATTGCATCTGCTGTCAGGAAGTAAGGAGGGATGAATGCCGGCACTCAGTTTGCCTTCTGCTTCCTATCCAGTCTAAGATTCCAGTCCGTGGATGGTGTTACCCACAGCTAGGGTGGGTCTTTCCATTTCAATCAACTCAGCCTAGAAACCCTTTGACAAACAAGCCAGGGTTTGTCTTCTGGGTGAGTCTAGATCCTGTGAAGATGGCCATCATTATTCACCACAATAATTCAGAATCTATTTCTTAAAAACACATGAGTAACCTCCAAACTACGGTAGTTTGAGAGGGTCAGGAAAACCAGTGTGAACACAAACCATGACCTACGAGGCCAATCATCCTCTTAGTTCTTCAGTTCCAAAGACGCCATTGCAGCTTTCCCACCACAGACAGACAGCGTAGTTGGTTACTCCAGATATTTTTTTAAAGTAAAATTGAGAGTTTTCAGTTCTGTTGCCTTTGCAGGGGTTTCTATTTATTTGTCTCTCTGCTCAGGATCAAGTTCGGGTTCAATTCATTTCCCAGCCTTCATTTACGACGACATCACAGAATTAGCAACATTTGCTTTCATACTCCTGATTCAATAACATATAAGGCATTCACTAGCCTCCTGAAGTGTGCCTGCTTAGATGATAAAATAAATAACACAGGCATCCCATAATTCGTGTTTCACAAACTATGAATTTGTCAGCTAACAATAAGGCTCTATTGCTAAAGACACCAGTTACCTAAGTCACTGGACATGAAGAAACTGAGCTGGTGCCCAGCGAGAAGATTCACCCCTACTTGTTGCTGTTCACAGTAAGGGAGGTTCCTACATATCCAACTGGAGGAGAAATGCAATCTCATTAATCGCACCCGCCTACAAACCATGTGACCTACAACAGCAACATGCAAGGCAGACTGGCACAACCATAGTGCCAATGGGAACACCAACCAACCACTTTTTGGATGGATTTAAGGCCCATTCCATGAGATGAAACCCATACCTCATACTGCTAAAGGGGCTAAGAACCTGAGGTGAGATAGGTCTTAGGCCTAAGGGAAAATCTACTGCTATTACTCTGCTAAAGGAGATAAAATAAAATTATCCCTAATGACATTCAGTACTAATGTACATCAGTGCCTCTCTCAGCCTTCATCAGAGAAGTTTCTTCTTGTAGTAGATGGGAATTAACACAGAGACCACTGTACAATGAGCATGGGAGACCTTGGAACATTTAGCCCTAAATGGGGTGTCTTCATCAAATCCCTCCCTTCAAGAATCAGGGGTCTATGCAGAAGAGGGGGTGGAAAGATTTCAAGAGCCAGAGGGGATGGATGACTCCAAGGAAACAGTGTCTTCCAAACACAACAGGACTGACACACATACAAGCCCAGAGACTCTGACAGCATGCCCAGGACCTGCACAAGTTCAAACCATACAGAATTTCGGCATGGAGAAGGGCAAGTGCACATAAAGACCCACCCCTAAGCAAACAGCTATTTCCAATCGATTCCTGCTGGGCAAGGGAAACCAGCTTTCCACAGTGGAATTACACTGGGTGTATCAGCCTTACTCCAAGGCAGATGGCAGGTTCAGGAATAGCTGACCAAGACAAAATAAACTCCACGGTTTTGTGTGTGTGTGTGTGTGTTTCAATTTATTTTTTTACTTCATTTGAGTTTTTGTTTTGTTTGTCTTTTAAGATTTTATTTTGTTTTGATGTCCTGATTTGGGGGTTATTTTGACTTGGGATTTTGGTTTCGAGAGTGCATGAAAGGGAACATGAAGTTGTGTGGGTAAGGAAGCAGGGAGGATTTGGGCAAACTTGGGGGAGGGGAAAGAATATGATCAAAATATAATCTATATAAATACTCAAAATTTTTAAAGTGTAATAAAAAATGCAAAATAAATAACTCATCCTTCAGGGCATTCATGCCTCACTCATCATTTGTTTTCAGTTGTAACTCAATCTTAACAGATTTCACTCAGCTCTGACTTACTCTAGAAATCCCATACATCACGAGGCCCTGGATCTGCCACAGACTGCCACCGAAACCACAAAGCAATTACTATGACACCTGAGTAAACAGATACCACAGAATTTCAGCAAAACTTTAAATATGCTAGAATTTGAAGTTTGTGTTATTTTCAGATGTCAGAAATATTTTTCTTTCAAATATTTTCCTCATCCATTTAAAACGTACAAAAATGGGTGGTGGCTTGGATTTAACCCATGGGCTATAATTTCCTAATCCCTATATCAAAACAAGCAGCATGCAGACAAACACTAGAGCATATCATGTCTGGTTGGGCATTATGTCTTGCCAATGTGGATTTTTCTAGTGGCTCTGATAAAAATCAAGCATAAGAATTAAAATAGGAAAGTAGATAAGAGGAACCGAGCGTAATTCAATTCTAACCTTTGAGACACTGTGCTGGGGAAGCCAGTGGGCCTGGATGTCTCAAAGTAAACAACTACGAACATTCAAGAATGGAATGCTTTATCTTTCAGTTTATTTTTTCATATGGCCACGACATTGGTGTGTCATAAATATTAACTGCCACTGCATCTCTACTCAATGAACAGAACTGTTGGGTACGTTTTCACATCAGGAAGAGAGCTGAAATTGTGTGGCGGGCTTGGTGATGCCCTGGATGTTGTCGCACAGGACCTTGTGGTGGCGCTTGGCGCCGCCTTTGCCCAGGCCTTTCCCGCCTTTGCCACGACCAGACATGGCTAAGTCAGAGGAAGAAAAACTGCGCCCATGTTCCCAAATATTGTTTATAAATGTTCTTTTACATTTAAAGGGGGATATGATATAGATATGAATAATTTGCATTGGTGTGGATTTAAAGGTCAATTTTGTTATATGTATATGCATATTTCTAATCTTGATTAAGGTATTGTGACTATATAGTTCATTTAAAAATGTAATGAATATAGGTTGTTAATGGATAATCATCGATAATTGTCAAGCTTTTAGTCATGTTAGTTAGATTTTCTAGATGTGCATAGATATATTTCAGCTAGATAGGCATTCTTCATATCTTTCAAAGACTACAGAACATGGCATTTAATGTTTTAATAATTTAGGGCTTTTCATGACAATGAGACACGTCTGCTCCTGGCAGCACCAATCTACTTCAAGAGGAAGATGGGCACCGAAGAGGCTCCTTATGGAGTTTGATAGACATTTGGGCAAGAAACTGCTCTTGCCTGGACTGATGCATAAACGACACAGAGAACCCACAGAGAGAGGACTGCTAAACTTGCCTAAAGGTGAGATGGTTTTTCGGGGTTCCTGACTCATAAAAGAGTCTACGAGACATTCTACAGGACACAGCAAAAAGTGACTAAACTGTCTTTGGAATTTCCTGCTTGATAAAAATGTCTGCTGGATACTATGGGCCTAAAGGCTGAAGATGGATGCCCCAACAGTACAAAAGAACTTTGGGTGACTGTCCAGGCAACAAGATGTCTCTGTCATTTCTAGAGTTTTCTTATTTCTTGTTTACTTAGGTAATATTATATCCTTCTGGAGTCTTTAATGGAATTAAAGAATGGTTAGTTATAGTTATAGTTTTCCTTAGTTATGATAAAAAATAAAATAGATATAAATATTGTAACTGTAATTCTTGCTTGATAACTGTTTTGCTATATGTAATCTTACTATGTTAAAGTGAAAGCCTTTCTTTTTTGTTTAAACAGAAAAAGGGGAAATAATGGAGGTGGGTCATCTTTCTATCTGTTGTTTCATTGGTTAAGTAATAAAGAAACTGCCTTGGCCCCTTTAATAGGACAGAAAATTAGGTAGGCGGAGTAAACAGACAGGATGCTGGGAGAAAGAAGCTGAGTCAGGGAGTCGCCATGATTCTCCCACTCCAAACAGATGCAGGTTAAGATCTTTCCTGGTAAGCCAGCTCATGGTACTACACAGAATATTAGAAATGGGTTAGATCAATATGTAAGAGCTAGCCAATAAGAGGCTGGAACTAATGGGCCAGGCAGTAATTAAAAGAATACAGTTTCCGTGTAATTATTTCGGGGCATAAGCTAGCCATGCGGGCGGCTGGGTGCCGGGGACGCAGCCCTGCCGCTCATATTACAACAATTGTGAGGGACCCTCCCATGGAGACTGTCACTTAAGTCCAGGACAGCTCCGGAATGACATGAGGTCCTCTCCAGAGACCGTCATTCCCCTACCGAGCTTAGGGTTCTAAGCTCGGGACTCTCCTGTCGATTCCTAGATGGAAAACAGAAAGACCCCAGGGAAACTACATGACAAGAACAGAAGAAAAGTAAATAGAAAAATAAAGGCAGTGGTCTAGTATTTCTCTGCTGCTTTGGTTCCTTCCTTCCTGGGGCTTCTTCTGCCTTCTTTACCCCGTACATTGCCATCGCTACTAATCCCCAGCCTGTCTGTTGGTTTACTGGCGCAGCTAAAGTAGAATCTTGGTTTGATTGAATTCTCAGCATGAAGGCAATCTTTCTTGACAGCAAGCTTGCGTTTGAAAACAGCTTTTACCCCTAGAGGCCTGACAGCAGCAACTCCAGGGAAGAGACGGATCTCTTTCCTGAGGCTGGCAGCCCAGGTTCTGAAAGGGATGTATACCTTCCCCCGAGGAATTGAGAACAGGGCCTAGAGCCAAGAGCAGGGAAGGGGGTGACAGATGGAAGAAGCATGGGAGAACTTGCCTGCTTGAGTCCTTACTCTAGGCCTGTGCCTCCCTTGTTCCACAGAGATCTGGCCCCACAGGCTACTGGCCCCACACCCTGGGACCCCCAAACTCCTATAGGCTCCTCAGAACATGTCACCTTCAGCCACATCAAATAGCACACGAAATCGGTAGGCCCTAAGTATTTTAAGTATTGAGACATCTCTATTTAATCAACAGAACTGCGCGAGCTGGGTGTCAGGTGCCCCTGTGCCCAGGACCTGCCTGCCCTCCATCTGATCAGAACCTAGTCTTCCAAGTGCAAGCTCCAGGATTCTTTGACTTCCGTAAGCGAAATAAATGATGTGTCCCTCCAGGTTACTCTGTAAAAATCTGTGCTGCCTAGCCAGTTTGTACCGGTCACAGGGAAAGCGTGTCTGGGTAAAGTGCTGCTGTCTCCTGTGGGCTTTCTTTCACGTATAGGAAGAAGAGTCTATCCTTTCTCGCTGGGTCTCACCATTGTGACAGATACTATCACAGAGAAGATGCTAATTGGGCGACTGTTGTTATGTGGCCCAGGAAAGCTGAAGAGGTGTTCAGCACCCCAGATCTGCTATGACAGGAAGTCTGGGAGCAGGGTTTCACACCCCAACACGCTCCCTGACACATGGAGCTGTTCAGTGTCTCTAACAACTTGGCTAAAAAGAGTTATTATGGCCACTCTAAAGTGGCTTCTGAAACAAGGTTTTGAAGGAAGGTCAGACAGGCAGGGCTGGCAAGATGACTCAGAGGGTAAAGGCACCTGCGCCCAATCCTGACCACCTGAGTTTCATACCCAGGAGCAGACGCTAGAGAGGAAGAACCAACTCCCTCGTGCTGCCCTCTGACCTGCACATCCGTGTACACAAAGTAAATACGCAAATTAATAAACAAATATAACTTAAAATCAGATGAGAACAACATTGCGGCCGCATTTATGAGACAGCAGTTGGGAGACTCGAGCCCAGCCTCTGTACAGAGCAGCCCACATCTCTGCTAAGCAAAACACGCATGCTCTATCAGGCCTCAAGTGTCAGTCTCACAGGCAGACAGCAGCCCTTGGATCCAGAGGCAGAGACACTGGGAGCAGAGGCATGAGCCTGGAATCCCTGCACTTGGGAGATGAAGGCAGGAGGAGCAGGAATTCAAGGCTATTCTTGGTTACAGTAAGAATCAGGCCAGCCTGGGCTACATGACACCCTGTCCCAAATGCTAAAAATTAATAATTAATTAATTGAATTTGATAAGCAACAGAAACTGACCCAGACTAACTGGTGCAAAAGGTATTTACTTTTGGTGTTGGGAACTCAGAAAATATATGAATCTAAAGAAATCCATAATTCCTTCTAAGGAAACGAGATTCCTGGGTAACATGAAACAGGCCAGCAAGACGCACAGATGGGCTTGAGAATTGTTGACTGGACTTTCTGGCGTTAGGGGGTATTGCACTTATATTAAACATCCTACAAGGCTGACTAACTAATGATAATGTCAATGACATCAAAGAGTTAGACCTCATAGGACCAGAGCCCAGTTATGTGCTGCCTTAGCCCCTAAACAGTCATTTATTGACCATCTCTGCATTTGACTTAACACCCTTGTTCCTACCAACCCAAAAGCTGAGAATGTCATAAGATAGCATCTGAAGCCTACAGCAGGGATTCCCTGGTTTTGTTGTAGCCTACCTACCCCATGTTTCTGCGGGTGCATTTTAAGCATCTTGATTTATGATTTTCTTTGTTCTGTTGCAAAAAAAAAATATCATGAAACTGCTACTATGTTGGAAATAACCAGGCCATGGTTACTCAGATTTGGCTCCAGAACAAACCATCTCTTATTCCCTTAGAGGAAAGAGCTGTGTGTTTTCCAGTGATGGTCCGCTGCTATGGTTTCTTGCATCTGTGAGCTGTCTTTCAAGAGACCATCCAGCTGGCCAAGCACAAGGAACTAACTCTATTCTAGCTGGATGAGGTTAAGAAGGGCTGGGACACTTCATCTTTAGCCAAGGACTGTCCCCCACGGATGCACAGTGTGGCAAGAAATTCTTCACAAGGAGTTGGGGTGTGGCTGAGGAGGAGACTCTTGGAAATGATACGCAAATGCAACACTGGAGGTTACCATAGTTGGTGTAGAACATGAGCAGTAGGGTGTCTGCTCATGTTGGTTGTTTTTCCCAAGATAGAACCATTGCAATCATCAATGCAGTCAGCTACATTTAAGGTGCAAATACTCTAAATTCATGCAAAAATTACTGAGATGCCTGTGACAAGCCTGGTCCATCCTCTCTTCCCTCATTTTTTTTTCAGCCTTATTATGGAATAATGGGCAGGTAAATATTGTTTTCTTTTAAATATGTGGGCATCCCGTTATATAGAAGATTATCTAAATTCAGGGCTCATATCTCTAAAATCTTTCCTAAATTATGTGTTGTTATCATTTTGGCTATTTTAGTTTTTGAGGTGGGATCTCACTCTGTGGCCCAGGCTGATCTGAAAGTCACTAGGTAGCCCACGGTAACCTTGAATTCAAAGAAATCCTCCTAACTCAACCTTCCAAATGCTGGGATTGCAGGCGTGAGACATATTCAGTTTACAATATCCTTTTCTAATAGTGGCATATTCTGAAAATTGGGTGTTTAACTTCAGCAGTCCGGCTTTCAGAATGTCAGGACACTTGGATAGCTGAGGTGTTCCTTTTCTTTTAAAACTTTTGTTTTATTTTTAGTTCTATGCATATGGTAGGGCATCAGATCCCCTGAAGCAGGAGCTACAAGTGTTTGTGAGCCACCTGTTGTAGGTGCTGGGACCTGAATGTGGTCCTCTGCAAGAGCTGTGCACGCCCTTAACTTCTGAGCCATCTCGCCAGTCTCCTCATTTTTATTTTGTTGATAGAGTCCATGGGGCAACCATAACTGTGCAATACCCAGAACTGATGAGACATAACCATGGGGCAACCCTAACTGTGTGACTCCCAGAACTGATGGGACTAAGGCAATAGAGCTGTCTGAAATCACAATTAGGCCTCTATTTCCACTGGATCCGTAAAAATGTGACCCCAATAATTTCTCCTTCGAGGTCACTGTTTTCTATTTGAAACATCATGATGTCATTTGTCTGGGTGAATGCTGCTTTTGGAGACCGACAACAGCAAATGAGTCAACTCTGGACAGTGCTCAACTTTCCATTGATCAGTGAAAT
This sequence comes from Chionomys nivalis, assembly GCF_950005125.1. Taxonomy (NCBI): domain Eukaryota; kingdom Metazoa; phylum Chordata; class Mammalia; order Rodentia; family Cricetidae; genus Chionomys; species Chionomys nivalis. The sequence continues at coordinate 50,878,914 of NC_080105.1, read as the reverse complement.
TTCAAGGGAAATCAATAATTAGCAATTTCTTTTTCTTTCCAAACTATTGAGTAGGAGAAAGATGTGGAGCCATTATGTGCTATTCCAGTCCTCACACGGCAGTTAGACACTTGACCTGCAGCCACTTAATCTCCCTGTGCCTTAATGAAGCCCTCGCACTGGCTCAGCGTTGGGTCAATCGAACTGATGTTGGTGGAACTTGCCAAAATCGCTTGCTTGCTTTGTCCAGAAACTGGAAAACATCTTTACAAGGCAGCTTTCATGGGGGAGACTGCTACTGTGGTTTAGATCTTACGTGCCTTCAAAAGCTCATGTTTTGAAAACTTGGTCTCCAACGGATGGTGCTATTGGGAAGTGGTGTAAACTGTAGAGAAGGTGGCCTCAGTTGGAGGAAGTAGGTCACGGGGGACACAGCTTGGAATTGTATATATTATTTTGTAACCAGCCCCTGGTGTTCTACCTCCATTCTAGCTCCTCTATATCTCCCCAACAACCATCTCGTACTTCCAATTGCCATGAAGTGGGTAGCATTGATGTGCCAAGGACTCCCTGCTATTATGATCTGCCTCAACACAATCGAGAAACAAGAGTGAGCAGACCACGGACTGAAGTCTTCAAATGGAACATCGTAGGGTGTGGATATTTCAGCTCAGCTTTTACTCTAAAAACAAGAAAAATGCTGTGGCTAATGGAACAACAGGGTAGACTTTGAGACCAGGGCAATAGGCTTTGTGTGATACTGGAATGGCTTCTGGAATTCATTCAGGTTCACATGATGGAGCCTTGGGTCCTACCCGATGTGGGGATTTTACCATGTACAGATTTGACTGTTGAGATTTGGCTGTAACTAACAGAACAGGAGAAAGCCAAAATCAATAAATAACTTTTTTTCTTTTTTCTTTTTTTGTTCATTTTTGTTGTTGTTGTTGTTGTTGTTGTTTTGTCTTTTGAGACAGGGTTTCTCTGTGTAACAGCTCTGGCTATCTTGGAACTCACTATGTAGACCAGGATGATCTCAAATTCACAGAGCTCCAACTGCTTCTGCCTCCTGAGTGATGGAATTAAAAGTGTATACCACCATCACCTGGCTCAAAAATCAGTTTTTCTAATAAGATTCTCCAAATGGCTTTCAAACTTTTGTTTTCCCTCAGATGTCATTCCAGAGCTATAGGAGGAGGCCACTAGTTAGTTCCTGGCCACTTAGCACTGAAACTGCATTAATTAAATCACTGCTTGGCCCATTAGCTCTAGCTTTTTATTGACTAACTTTTATATATTAATTTAACCTATTTCTATTAATCTGTGTATTATCACATGGCTGTGGCTTACTGGCTAAAGTTCTGGTATCTCTCTCCAGCAGAGCTAAATGGCTTCTCTCTGATTCCACGCTTCTTTCTCCCAGCATTCAGTTTAGTTTTCCCCACCTAGCTCTGTTCTACCCTTACAGGTGAAGCCAGTTTTCTTTATTAATTAACCCATTGTATTCACAACACACATAGGGGAATCCCACATCACCTCCCCTTTTCTGTTTAAATAAAAAGGAAGGTTTTAACTTTAACATAGTAAAATTACATATAATAAAACAAGTATCAACAAGAATTAAAGTTATAATATTTATATATACTTTATCTTTTTATCATAACCATATATAAGAAAAACTATAAAAATAACTTTCTATTCTTCAACTCCATCAAAGACTCCAGAAGGATATAATATTACCTAACTAAACAATAAGTTCATTGTAAGCAACTTCCAAAACTCTAGAATTGACAGAAACATCTTGCTGCCTGGACAGTCATCCAAAGTTCTTCTGCAACATTGGGGCATCCATCTTCAGCCTACTGGCCCAGAGTATCCAGCATACTTTCCTATGAAGCAGGAAATTTCAAAGACAGTTCTACCTATATTGGCAGTTTGTCAGTCACTTTCTTCTGTGTCCTGGCAGACTCTTTCATGAAGCATGAACCCCAAAGGATCATCTTGTCATTAAGCAAGTTCAGTAGTCATTTCTCTGCGGGTCCTTCATGTCCAATTCATCAAGCAGTCCAGGCAAGAGCAGTTTCTTGCCTAAAAGGCTAATCAACTCCATGAGGAGCCTTTTCGATGCCCATCTTCCTCTTGAATAATTGGTGCTGCCAGGAACAGATGGGTCTTATTGTCATGAAAAGTCCTAAGTTCTTAAAACATTTTAGATGCCATATTGGAAGGTCTCTGAAAAATATGAGGAATACCTATCTAACTAAAATATACCTCTATACATCTAGAAAATCTAACTAACATGACTACAAGCTTGACTATTATAGATGACTATCTATTAACCTATATTTCTTAACTATACATTACATTTTTAAATGAGCTACACAAACACAATAGCATAATCAAGAGCAGAAATACAGATAATAAAATTGACCTTAAATTTGTATCAATAAACCAAGATTCATATCAATGCAAATCTCTATAGCATTTCCTCCTTTAAATGTAAATAAATATTTATAAATATTTGGGAATATGGGCATAGTTCTCCAAACTGTTTCCTGCTGTTTCTTGGGAGAAGTAATTTTTGAAGGGTGTTCAAGGGTGACCTTTCAGGGGTTCTTGGTCCATCAAACCACATTAGCCTGGAATGAATCCACAGGTTCTCATCCTCTGTGGAAACAAAAGAACCTCTTTTCCAAAACAAATATCCTTAGATCCATATTTTGAAGACAAAATACCTTTAAAATATCTATGCTGATTTAGCTTAGCATTCCATACAATGAAATGTTTCTCTGTACTTAGCCATTCATAGTCAAAAATTCAAAGAAAACAGAATAATATACATAATCTAGACTTTCTTTGTATATTCCACATTTATGTGGCTTTTCTTACTCCATTACTTTTTAATATTTATTTAATTATCTTTACTCCCTTAATCTATGACTGTCTTACTCTGTCTCTTTAAAGACTTTGTTTTGTTTTTTTTAAAACCATTTCTTTTTATAACTCTCTATACTCTTTTTCTTCTCTTCCCAAGCCTACGTACATTTATCTAACACTGTGACCCATTTAGAGATCTTTTCCATCTGAATTTGTCTTTATTGTATATCTGTAATTCTTTACAGTCCAGGAGCGCTTCTTAAAATGCTAAGCACTTAATAAAAACTTAAGCTGCATCATTGCTAGGGGAAACACAGTATTTTCTGCTTGCCTCACCCAGTCCAGCATGGTGGAGCTGCTCGCCGCCTCTGAGAGCCATGCACAGTGTCCCATCTCTAGGCACACAGCCGGTCCATGTGGCCACCAAGCAAGCCATAGCATATTGCTCACAAACCCCATTCAAATGCTTGGTCTCCTGAAAGAGTCAGAGGTCATGCTGGCAGCATGGCCCAGAAAGCCAGCATTTCAAAATGGTGCTGCTTTTTTCCTGCTACCACTGAATCAGGAAAACCTCTCTTAAAGAAGCCACAGCATGCCACCAGCAAACATCAAGAAGCTGTGTTAAACTCTGTATTTTTGTGTCTAGAATTTCTTTTCAAAACCTCTCAGGTTTTAAATGGATTTTAGTCAACCATATTGGATAGCAATTTGTAGTAAGAAGCCATTAGTTAGTTCCTGGCTGCCCAACCCTGAAATAATCACATAGAAACTGTATTATTTAAATCACTACTTGGACATTAATTCTAGCTTCTTATTGGCTAATTCTTACATTCTAATTTAACCCATCTCCATTAATCTGTGCATCACCACATGCATGGCCTATTAGCAAAGTTTCAGCACGTCTGTTTCCTGCAGCAGCTCCATGGCTTCTCTCTAACTCTTCCTCCTTTCTCCCAGCATTCCATTTAGTTTTCCCCAACTAGCTCTGTTCCCCTACAACTCTGCTATAGGCCCAAAGCAGTTCCTTTATTAACCAATGATATTCACAGCATACAGAGGGGAATCCCACATCATGGAGCATTTGTTCACAGAGATGACTGAACTCATTTCTGGGCTGAGGGGTTAACTCTACTGCCCAGCATTCTCTTATCTGAAGCTGGGCTGGATTCTTGGCCACTGTGTTGAGGATGCTGCCTCAGACACAAATCCACACACTTCTTCCCAAACTCAGACTCACTGTAGAGAAGGAAACCATCTTTCTTTACAAAGATGAAGTATGGATAAAAATGCAAACAAACCTGGCTCTGGAGTCATCAGGACAGGCAGTGTTTCTCACTGCATACTGTGCTTTGCCCATGATACTAGAAACCCCTACTACACTTTTTATCTCATTTAAATAAAGAGGGGAAGCTAGTTTGAAAAATCTATGTGGTAGAATTTTACTGAAAATATATTGTTTATTTTGTGTCTGTGCATGGTGTGGTGTGTGTGTGTGTGTGTGTGTGTGTGTGTGTGTGTGTGTGTGTTGTACTGTGATGTCTTACTCTTTTGGCTTTTAGGGGGCCTACCACCACCTAGATACCAAATAAATAAATCACACAGAGGTTTATACTTTTTTTTTTTTTATAAATGCCCAGCCTTAGGGTGGCTGGTTTCTAGCCAGCTTTTCTTATCTTAAATTAACCCGTCTACCTTTTCCCTCTGGGCTTTTATCTTTCTTACTTCGGTATATCTTACTTTCCTTCTTACTCCGCAGCTGGGGGCTGGGTGGCTGGGTGGCTGGGTGGCTGGTTACTGATGTCCTCCCCTCTTGGTGTGTTTTTTGTTGTTGTTGTTTTTGTTTTTAGTTTTTTTGGTTTGTTTTTTGTTTGTTTGGTTGGTTATTTTGTTGTTGCTCCTCTTGTCCTCCTTTTTCCTTCTATTTATTCTCTCTGCCTGCCAGTCCCACCTATCCTTGCTCCTGCCTTTTATTGGCTAGTCAGCTCTTTATTAGGATCATAAGGTTTTTTGGACAGGCAAAGTAACACAGCTTCACATTAAACAAATGCAGCATAAACAAAAGTAACACACCTTAAAATAATATTCCCCAACAGTATATGTGTGTGCACGCATGTGCATGCGTGTGTGTGTGTGTGTGTGTGTGTGTGTGTGTGTATGTGAGATGTGCAGACTTCTTAGGAACATATGGGCATGTTGGTATATATGTATACCTGTGTATGTAAAGCCCAGAGGTCAGCATCAGGAGGCACTGAATCTCCTAAAACTGAAATTAAAGTAGATTGTAAGCCAGGAACTGAACTCAAGTCCTCTAGAAGAGTAGCAAACACACTTAACCACTGAACCATCGACAAAGTCTTATAGAAACTTAGTTTTTACAGCCAGAAGAAACTAGTACCTTTATACTTCTAAAAATCTACTATCAAGGAGGCCTTGAGACAGACATTCATTCTCTCCTGGTCTTGGATTCCTCGACTGAAAGATAAATTATATCCATCACAGTCCTATGGGAACTAACTCAGTGCGACAGGCATGGAAATTACAGAGCATAGCTCTTGTATTTGGTCTCTTAGCAATTCTTCTTGCTGTGATAGAATATTATGGCAAATGCACCTTCGAGGAGAAAGGGTTTACTTCAGCTCACAGCTCAAGAGCACAGTCAATCATAGAAGGAAAGCCATGGAGGCCAGAGTTTGAGACAGATGGCTGCACAGTCTCTGAAGGCAGGAAGCAGGGAGTGGTAAGTATTTGATTCAGCTCACTAGCCCCAGAATGCTAGCCCAGTGAATGGTGCCACCAGCAGTGGGTACGTCTTCCCACTCAGCCTGTTGCCCTGGTGATTCTAGATCACATCACGTCGATAAATGAGATTAAATACCACATGTGCTAAGACTTAACAAGCTGGCCATCTTCAAGATTTTCACAAGGAAACTGAGTTTCTGAGAGCCAGTAGTTACCTAAGGCACCAGGGCTGTAAGTGTCCCAGCCAAGATCCCAGCACAAGTCTACACAAAGCCTGTGTTTGCCAGGGTTCAAATTGAGCGAGGGAAGCTGAATCTATCCCCCTCTGCAGTGAACAGCCTGTCCCCTTGCAGGTGCTTGGGTTCTAGTCAGCTAATAGATTGTAGTCACTCAGCTACTAGAGTCACTTAATTTATTAGCTGTCTTATTTTCCCCTGGGAGTGGTTTCTTATACCTCGCGGAGTCATCTATCTTAACTCTGGGCTTTTGCAGAAAGAAGCTGTACAAGAGACGAGCCATGGAGATAAATGCCCGAGGACAAGAATGAGCTGACCTCACGCAAAACCAGCATCTTAATAAAAGCAGTAGGAGTGAGCTGAAAGAGAGAGTGTATCTCTGTTTAGACTATGAATCATCCTCCAAGCAGGGCTTTTCTGCTTTTGCTGTTTTTATATGTTCACTGAAATAAAGGCAAGCCAGTATTAAACACATTATTGTTCATTATTTATTTCAAATATGCATATCTATGGGCAGGCCATAGGGTCAACAACGAGGCTCCCTGAAAATGTGAACTTGAAGTGATATTTTCCCTGATAAAATTAGAAGGAAGAGCTTGTCATAAGTGAGCCCAGTTGTCTGCAGAAGGAATTGCCTGCCCTAAGAGATCATATGTAGTCATCAGAAGAAGTGGTTATTATTTGAGACGCCTACGGTCCGCTGTATCAGGGTGAAGAATAGCCCAGCATCGGGAGATGAAGGGTAAGGCTAATTTAGGCAGCAGCCACCATGCTGGATGCTGTCATGTATCTTTTGTTCACAGGATTTCTCTAGCAGCTTGATTAGAGTTCCGCTTCACAGGTTGGGGACAAACTGGAAATGCGTGACAGTGACACCATTTGTTCAGGAGTTCAGGGATGAAATCCAAGTCCAACTCTAGCCCCAGCCACATCCTTTTTCCACAGAGAAGAACTTGATTGTCAAAAGCATCTTCTGGTGCCTAGAGTAGAGACTTCTCCGCAGCAACACTGGAGACTTTAGGAGTTTCCAGAGCACTCAGTAACCTGCCACTGAAACACCATTTTCCACAAGCCTCCCCTAGCAGGTTTGACACCAGCCACCTCATGCTGTTCTTTCTACATAAATTAGCCAATGCTCAATCAGATTCATTCACCATATTCTTGCTAACTTGATATTGTAGAGAAGCCACTTGTTTGTTCCCGGCTGCTCAGACTCCCAAAATAATCACACAGGAACTGTATTAATTAAGTCACTGCTTGACCCATTAGCTCTAGCTTCTTATTGGCTAACTCTTACATATTAATTTAACCCATCTCCATTAATCTGTGTATGGCCACATGGCTGTGGCTTACTGGCTGAAGTTCCAATGTCTGTCTCTGGTGGGGCTACATGGCTTCTCCCTGACTCTGCCTCCTCTCTCCCAGCATTCAGTTTAGTTTTCCCCACCTCCCTAAGTTCTGCCCTATCAGCAGGACAAGGCAGTTTCTTTATTCACCAATGGTATTCACAGCATACAGAGGAGAATCCCACATCAACTTGATCTTCAAGAGTCATTCCCCAACCTCTGTAGATACCCAGGAAACAGAGTTTCTGGGCATTGGAAAAGCTAAGACTGCTGTAACAGCTACCCACTAACCCCGAAGCATATTTTAATTCTCTAATAGAACATTTGCAAATATCTGGCACTATCTCTATAAGGCCTCTCTCATGATTTAACCTCAAGACTCCCCAGTGCTAGAGCACATTGTATAATTTCAACAGCTCTTCAAAGAACCTAACTCACATTTGTTAAGTACCTCTGTGCCTGGATGCTAAACTGAATGCAAAGGGTTACACTCTAACTCATAGATGATAAGGTCTGCCTCTGCCCTTAGGGAAAACAGTCTCACAAACGAGTTCATGATTTCTCACAACAAGATAAAGTTATCTGAACACATTGATAGAAGTCTGTCTCTCTGGGGAGAAGAACACATAAATATAAAGCTCAAAGATCATGTGTAAAAGATGAGTTGAAAGAACAGGCGGTGGTGGCGCATTCCTTTAATACCAGCGCTTGGGAGCAGAGAAAGGGGGATCTCTGTGAGTTCAAAGCCAGTCTGGTCTGCAAAGAGAGTTCCAGTGAAAACAATGAAAAAAGAAAGGAAGGAAGGAAGGAAGGAAGGAGGGAGGGAGGGAGGGAGGGAGGGAGGGAGGGAGGGAGGGAGGGAGACTATGATATGGAAGTAGAAACATGGGTTTCTCACTCAGTTTCTTTTGCCACCCGAAGCATGATGTGCCTCTCATTACTGCTGGAATGAGTGTATAGAGGTTCCTGGTACCCTGGTGACCTCAGGCCCTGGGAGTTCTTCCTGTCTGCCTTCTTCTACCTTGCTGCATCTTCTTTCTCACCCAGCACCCAGGATTTTCAGCGGACACAGCAGAGAAAACAGAGCACTTGTACTCTGTCTCCCCAGAACCGTGTCAGCCAGAGTCACAAGCCTCTTACATGTCCTGGAAGACATATGGAAAGGACTGAAGCCTGTTCCAAGCTTCTGTGACACCCGAGACGATGGTGCCCCATGGATGCCCTCTGACCCCACCCTATTCGTCCTTAGGACTCACAGCAGAAATGACAGGATAACGTCCAGTTCCTGGGAAGGTAGGTGGGCTGAGCATTGGATGCGAAAACAGTCATTCCTCCCTGGATTAAATTCCACTCTCTCTCAACCAGTAGCATAATAAGCCATATGCTGAACTGTATTCCTGGCTAATAACCAGCAAGCAAGAAGGAAATGAGCCCGTGTATGAGTTATCCTGTTGATGATCTTCGGCTTGCAGAGCCAAGTGTTATTTTAAGTCCCATCTCTGCCAAAATAATCAGTTCCCACCACTGATGCTTCATTTTTGAAGTAACCTTGGAAATGGTCTCCTTCACACATCCCTCTTTACATTTTCAATCTACTTTCAACCTACTAAGTTTGATTTTGCCACAGTTACCGACACAAAGGATCAATGAGCATCCGTTAGCTTTTAAACAACAACAACAACAAAAAAATGCACTTTCTGGCCTGTATGCTGAGAAAACATAAAAGGGGGCGCTGTTCTTACTTGAAGAGTCAACGTCTTTGAAAAACGCATCAGATAATATGTTGGCATAAAATTTGACAAGCAAATTCAGACATATTACTAAAAAGGGTCTTTGAAATAGGGATGGACTCTAAATAGGAAACAGAACATTCACATCAAAGAAAAAGTTAAAAATCAAAAAGTAAGGGAAACTGGCGTTGGCTCTTTCTTCTCCACCCTCTCTAGGCCTTGGTTCCTCTGTGTGACCACTCACAGCTGTGTGTTCTACTCCCACAACTTCTTAACCTCACTATCTCTGATACTATGTGTAGTCAGTGTACAAAACTTAGGACCCTGCATCTGTCTTTCCATACCGCTCCAGAGCATCCACATATACAGAGTGGGAAATGATTGTCAGTCAGGCACAAGAGCTACAGAACCAAGCACACAGTGCACACACAGAAAGAAAACCCCACAAGCCAAATCATAGCAGAAGGGCAGACATAAAAATTCACTTTCCGGGTATCTTTATAATCTCTTAGGAAATCTTCCCAAGTGCGTGGGTCTAACTTTGAATCTCAAAGTTATGAAGAGTCAACTTAATAATGAATCATTCTACTCTTTCCCTGACCAAATAGAGCAAATGAACAAAAATCTGTTATGGCTTCTGGTCTACAGAGGAACTGGGTCCCAGTGCTTTTTGATTGATTGGCTGGTTGACTGGTTGTTAGATAGATTTCGCTCGAGATGAGATTTCATGTAGTCTAAGTGAACTTTAAGCTTGCTATGTAGATGAGGCTATGCTTGAACTCCTGATCCGCCTACATTCACCTCCCAGGTGCTAGGATTACCGGCCTGTGCCACCGCACCCAGCCTTTCTTCTTTTGGGTGGCCTGTTGTAATACTGGCTCCCACCTGATCCACATAAAGCCTCCTATGTAGGCATGCATGCCGCCTCGTCCCCTACCCCTGCAACTCCGCATCTGCATGCTGATGCATCCATTATTCACATGTATGTTTGAAACATCTACCTGGCTAAAAAAGAGGATAAAAATAAACAAAACAAGCCTGGGCTGCATACATGCCCTTTATTCTAGAGTTTTATATAGACCTCCTCCCCACGCAAATCTATATATCACTTGTCAACGGTAACCAAGAACACACACACACACACAGCACTAATGTTCACTAACTTACAGTCTTAGCGTTGAGACTGAAACCTGAGAGAGTCAGACCACAGGACACATCGATCCTCTCACACCTGCTGTCCCTCCCTTATTTACTCAAAGGAATTTATCAACCCAGATTTAGGAAGCTTCAAGAGAACCAAAGAGATACCAGTATCACACCTGAGTTTCCTTGCTCACAAAACCCCATTTGTTCTTTCTTCAACTTTTAGAGGAGCAGACTGCATATCTGGGGGTGAAAAACATCAGCAATTAGCCAAATGTAAGAAGTTGTCCTACACTGAGTGCAGACATAGGGAGGACTTGAATGTGTACAAAAATAATGGCTTTGATGCTGCGCCTGCCTGTGAACTGCCTGAGCCAGCGATGGTCCCTCCGAAGGAGCCCCAGATGCTTCACCTGTGAAGTCACTGCCAGGATCCCAACGCTGCCCTTTTTGCACAGCTGCCAAAGAGGAGAACAAGACTGCTGCTGCGGGAGAAAATGCTTTGTGGGTTCCAGATGCTCCCATCAAACCAGTCACTGATGCTGTCATTGTGCCCCTTCTCTGTCGTATTCTCCGCTCCTCCCTGTGCTCAGCTCCCCTCAGTGTTGCCCCCAGCCTGTCTTCTGCATCATTACATGGGATCTCATAGCTCTGCCCCCTTCCCCACCGTTCTGTCTTCCTCCCCCACCATCTACCCCACTTCCCCACAGCTGTCCCTGTCCCCCACAATTCTGCCCACCTCCCCCACAGCTTTGTCCCCTCCCCCACCACTCTATCCCCCTCCTCTACAGCCATCCTTTCTTAGGAAAGTTTGTTCTTCACCTTCACTTCTAGCCCTGGTATGAAAGCTTTCAGGTCCAGATTCGACCATTAAAGGCAAACACTGTACAACACCGTCATGACACAATTTCCTGTACCAGCTATGAGGACAACGGCCCCGGTTCATTCCCTATAAATGACTACTCTGTCACAGCAAGTCTCTCCAGTGCCTAACGCCACACACGAACTTGTCATCACTCAATTGCCTTTGAAATAACAATCTCAAAAACTGGAGTGGATTCATAGGGCTATAATCCCAGCACACAGGAGGCCAAGAAAGGAGGATGGCTTGAAGCCAGCCTGGGAGACACAGCCAGTACCAGGCCAGCCAGGGCCACAAAGCAAATATTATACCTCAAAGAAAAATTTATAATCTGAGAAACCTACCTCTGATGCTCAAGTTCAGGGCAGTCTTCACCCTCCTTGAGACGTCCAACAGAGGCACCCCCATTCCTTCTCCTTCTGCCCCCCCCCCGCTTGCCCCTCTGGGCCAGCTCCAGTGAGTTACGGGTCCCCATGCTCTGCTGACACTGAAGATGCTCTGGTCAAGGTCCCAGCCCTCCCAGAGACCCTGCCATGTGTGAGGGGGAACACCTACTCAGCCTGGCCTTTCCAGCAGAGGTTCTTGTGCATGTGTTCAGTCTGATGCTTGTTTTGTCTTCCCAATAACACCTGTTAACATCACATACACAGGCAATGGAGAAAGGAAATCCAGTGGGCACACAGTAGGCCTGCATATGAAACACAGTGGGTTGCTTATGCTCACAGTTCAAATAACATTACTGTAATGGGCTCTTTTAGCAACTGATGCAGCCAAGCTAAGCCTCACCCCACAGACACCAGAACATAAGAATAAGGCCCTTCCTGGCAGTAACTGAAGAAAGACTCCTGAGTACCTCCTTTTTATCTGTAGATCTCTGACACAATGACTGCAAATACAGAATAATTCAGTAGCCAAACCAACGCTCAATCAGGATAAACTACAGAAGAATGCCAAGCCAAAAGCCAGGCATGGTGGCTCATGGCTGTGTCATCCCAGCCCCCGGGAGGTGGAGACAGGAGCCCCGGAAGTTCAAGACCACCCAGGGCTACTCAGTGAGTTTGAAGTCATGCAAACTGGAAAAGGGGAGAGAGGGGGAGGCGGCAGCAGCCATCCAGCTACTTGGCGAACCACAGAAGAAAGTCTAACCTCCAGCCACTCTGGTCCTCCACCCCACCGGCGGCCCTCACTTGGTTCCCCACTGCGTCCAATGGAGGCGGCACAGATCTGCCATTCCCCAGCAGTCATCAAGCTAAGAGAGACTTCTGGGAAGTAAATTAGCCCACAGACATCATCAAGACCACTACAGGGAGATGGGCACTTTGCACTTCTAATGCACGTGTTTGTGTAAATGACGGTAAACAAGGCTGATTTACATCGGCGTCAGCGTGAGTTTTGCTTGACTTTGCATAATGAATTTTAACCTTCAACTGGGGGTAGGTGGAATTTAGATGCAAAAGTTAAAACCGTGGAGGAAAGAAAACACCTGAGGCAAGGAAGCTACCAGCTCTGAGACCTGAGAAGAAAGTGGGGCAGTTGTTCTTTAGATCCTAAGGAGATGACGCTAGGAAAGCCAGGGGAGGTGCCTGTGGCTGTTGTGAATTCAGTCCTTTCCAAAGTTTCTTCTCACCCTACAGCCTACCACACCACTCTACCAGAGGAGCCCGTGGTGGCTGAGCAGGGGACCTGTGAGGTGAGGTTTCTGTGAAGCACTGAATCCCCCCATCGTCCTGGGCTCAAAGAGCCCAGCTGGACCTTGGATCCCTCACTCAGAATATGAGCAGCGATGGTCCTCTGAGCAGCCAGTGCCCTTAACTGGGACCCAAAGTTCCTCAAGATGCTTCCTTAAATGTGCAAGTCAGTTAACTTTCCCTATGATGAAGGCATCCGTCTAGCTCGGTCCACATTTAGTCCTGTCTGTGAAGCGCTTTTAAAGGCAGAGTCCTAACAGCGGTTCTCAGACTCTGCGGGATTTGCCTCTCTTGCTTTTTCTTTGCACGCCATGCACATGTTCACGGGTGTGCAGACAGGTGCAGAAGTCGAGAAGCTGACAGTAACCTCTTCCTCAGTCGCTCTCCGCCTTATAAGCTGAGGCAGAGTCTCCCACTTGAATTAGCCACCTTGCCCTGGGGATCCCCTAGCTCCATCTCTCAAGGGCTGGGATGACAGGTGGGCTGCTGTACCCGGTCACCATTTATGTGGTACTGGGGATGCGAACTCGGATCCTCGTGATGGTACGGCAAGCACTTTAAACATTCTGCCATTGCCCCAGCCGAGGTAAGGAGATTTTTCTAGGACAGCTATGAGCATGCTGTGATGAGGGAGGGGGCTAAGTCTCTCGGAAGGCACCATGGCATCTCCGTGCCCTATCAGGAATGTCTAATGAATACTGAGTTGGTTGGGAGCCCTGCTCGGGTGTACACCATATGTGCAAAACTGCGCTGAGTCCTGAAGCGTGGTTCCTAAGGAGAAACACTGTCACCACCCTCCCTTCGTGATAGGAACACAGCGCTGGAGGTTAAGCACCACACAAGCAGTGCTGGATCTGGGTCTTAAATTAAAAGCCGGTAAGTTAAGCCCTGTATCCTGTCAGTGGAGAATAAACTTACTTAAAACGACTTAAATGTCATTAACTATAAATTGCGACACTACATAAGAAAAAGTGCCTTCCATCTAAAACACACTTATAAACAATTCTTAAGAGAGATTATTGAAAGCTCCTAGAGAAAAAATTTATTTAATATATTACTTTGGTGCATTAAAAATGAGAAATAAAAGCAAAAGATTTTTAAGCCTTCTTCAGATGGAGTCTAACTCTTCTGCAATGCATTAATGTCAATATGTATTTTTCCACCTAACTCTGCCGTCTACCTTGTAAAGTGTTAGGGAGACAATTAAAAGTTGTTGTTGTTGGGCATGCAATCCTGTTTTCCAGTTAGGAAAGGCTCATCCACTTCGGATCCTGCCTCTGAAGATTGGTAAATACACCTGGTTTTTCCCACCTTCTTACACCACCATTTGGGTTTGCAAAGTTAAAACTCCAGGAGGCTGGACCTGGATCTTTTTCCCAGTGAACCTTACCAGGGCTCTCTCTGTTGGGAAGGCAGCCACAGCAAGGCTGCCACCTGCCCCGTAGTGATAGTAAGACAACACCAGTCTGAATTAAACGGATGATTACATAGAACTCGCGAAAGCTCATGCATGAAGTCCACAACACCCAGAACTCGAGGCAGAGGTGTGGGGAATTCCAAAGGCCAGAATAAAGCAGAGGCACGAGAACAAACAGGGTTAAGGCAGGCAGCCTTGGGTATCCCGCTCCAGGGTGGTACCAGCCCTGCTTTTCCAGAAGCTGTGTAGAAAGTCAATGTACTGCCATCCTGACCGTCTACATTTGATTTTCTAACTTTGTGATTCGATGCTTTCTTATCCCACCCAGGTTCACTTAATACCTGGTCCTGTTTGTGTTCTAGCACCTCTGTCCTCCAGTTCTGGGTCACTGTTTCACCTCGCACTCCAACGCAGCGGTCGCAATGGCGCTGTCCTCCCCATTTCCAAAGCATAGCAGCACCACCTAGTGGCATTATGCAGAACTGCCGACTCGCTCTTGTGGGATGATCAGGAACACATCTTGTGATTAAATCAGAGCCCCTCCCTCAGATGTGGGTTCTGTGGAGAAGACAGTAGATAACATAGTTAAACGACAAAGACACAGGCAATAAATACATTAGTCAAACCCGCAAATTTTTCATCGATAGTAGCTGTATGTCTTGTGCCATTTCACACCGACTTCTCAACTTGGGCAGTATGCTAGTGCAGGACTAGACACGTCTTACCCAAAGATGATGCGTTTCAGGGATGAGTTATTTCTTTTCGAGAATTACACTGGAGGGTGTGAATACTGATCCAGGACTCGCCTGCCCTAATTAAATTATTTTACAAATTAACAGGAGACAGCCCCTGGATTAAAAGCTCTACTATTGTTTATCTCTTAATGAATTTTTAGAAAATTCTCACTGGATAGGAATTATGGAGAAAATGTTTTTCCATTAATCCTTTCTTGAGCGAGACATTTCCTCTTCTGGCCTGCAGGCATACACACAGACAGAATATTGTATACATAATAAATAAATAAATAAATAAATAAATAAACAAATAAATAAAATAAATATTTTGGAAAAAATTGGTAACAGGGCTGGAGAGATGGCTCAGAGGTTAAGAGCACTGGCTGCTCTTCCAGAGGTCCTGAGTTCAATTCCCAGCAACCACATGGTGGCTCACAACCATCTGTACTGAGATCTGGAGCCCTCCTCTGGCGTGCAGGCATACATAGAGGCAGAATGTAGTATACATAATAAATATATACATATATTTAAAAAATGGTAACAATCTTGCCATGACAAAATGTGTATCCACATAGTGGAATCCAATCCAGTAATGCAGGTGAGTGGGCCACTGTCACAAACAGACGTGCCCTCTCAAGGCATGCTGGGATATTACCAGACATGGTAAAGTAAGGACATCCAAATGTCTGAGCCCTGTAAAATTGGCAAAGATACTACCCACGCTAGATTAGCTGGAGACTTGCAACGATCAAGACGGATTTATTCCGGGGAAAGCAGTTCGTTTCAGTTAGTGTTATGTCAGAGTAAGTGGGCTTATTCCCAGTCCCCTGCTCCTGGTGTGCACTAACCACGGAAAACCAGCAACCCCTTTCAAATAAAAACAGCAGCGCGGCAGTGACTGGAGATGAAGAATGGGTTTGAGGCCTCCCAGATTCCCTAATCCCAGATAACTGACATACACATGTTGTTCCACACACATGGTGAATCTCCTCTCGCGGGGTTTATTCTTAGATGATCTTACATAGCCCTGGTTTGGTAACATGGTCCTTCCCTGGGGTTTTTGCTGAAGATAATTAGAGATGCTTTTTAAAATATCCATCTGCACATGGCAGTACCAAAAGGTTGAGAGAGAACTAGGCAGAGTGACACACGCTTGTAATCCCAGCACCCAGGAGGAGGCAGAGGCAGGTGGGTCTCTGTGGGTTGAAGCCAGTCTAACACAGTTAGTTCCAGGACTATCAGGCATACACAGTGAGACCCTATCTATCTCAAAAGACGGAAGTGGGGGAAGGATTCAGGAAGGGAGGGGGGAGGGCCGATCTGAGCAAGCAGGAGGTAGATAAACTTTAAGGCAGAATCTTACATTGGTAAATGTAGGAAGCAGGTTCCCTGATACACACAAAGCCCCCTGACAGAACTGGGAGGTCAGCCCTAAGCATCAAGCAGCAGTGAAAAGAGGAAACACAAAGAAAAAATAAATAAAACCGTTCGATACACTGTATAGATTTAGTTTAGAAAGTCACAAAATAGTCTGTGGCAACCACACACAGAAGGAGCTGATTCTGACATCACACAATTCTTAATGTCCAGGGTTCAACAGACAGTCATTGCCATGAAAGAAATAAAGTGTGACTCACGCATGAGAGGGATGCTCAGTAGAACTGGTTCTTAAGGAAGTGTAGGCATTAAACTTATTGGACACCGTAGGTTTTGTTCTTTTTTTAATTATAGTTAGTGTATGTGTGTGTGTGTGTCTGTATGTCTGTCAGTCTCTCTCTCTCTCTCTGTGTGTGTGTGTGTGTGTGTGTCTACCTCTGTCTCTCTCTTTCATTCTCTCTCTCTCTGTATGTGTGTCTGTGTCTATCTGTCTGTATGAATCTGTGTCTCGTGCGTGCGTGCATGTGTGTGTGTGTGTACTCACACGTACATACCACAGCATGCATGAGGTTAGAGGACAATTTCAAAGTTCAATTCTTTCCTTCAGCCATGTGGGTTCTGGGATTGAACTCACGTTATCAGCCTTGCTGGCAAATACTGCTATCCCCTAAGTCATCCTGCCATTGCTGACATTTTGAAACAATGTCTTACTATGTATCCCAGACAGCCTTGAGCTCACCATCTCCCCCCCCCCCCCTCTGCCTCTCAGATGCTAGAGTTGAAGGCATGTATCTCCTGGTTTAAGTAACTGTTTTAAATATGCCCAATGAACCAGAAGCTTCCACGTAAAAACTAAAGAAAAATATGGAATGCTGCCTCATCAAAGATAGAATATCAAGAAAGAGATAGACACTATGAAAGAAAACACAAAATCCTGGAGGTAAAAATACAATAGTGAGAATTTCCTAAGTATGTGAGAGGATTTTGATGATAGACTAACAGAAGAAAAAAGTCAAGAAACTTAAAACTAAATTGAGATTATACAATGGAGGAACGAAAAGAAAAATGAAGCAAAATTAATGGTCTCAGAGGCTTGTGCAGCTTTACCATAGGAGAACCAGAGGGAGAGACAGACACGGTATTTGAAAAAAAAAAATGACAAAATTGATTACCTAAGTTACTTTAAATAAATGGCAAAATCAACAAGTTGCATCTGTTATAAACTCAGTGAGATCCTCGTCTAAATACATTGCAATCAAATGCCAAATGTCAAATACAAAAATGGAATTTTGAAAGCAGGAAAAGAGACATGTCATATATCCAAGTCTCAAGTCTCAAACAGCTGATTTCTCATATAAAACATTTGGAGGCCACTGACAGTGGAATGGCACACTCCAAATCCTGGAAGAGAAGGACAGCCTGTCAACCAAAATCTCTCTAGCTGGCAAAACTATCCCTCAGAAATAAAGAATAATTAACAATATATTTGTTGAATCTTAAGCCTTTATCCACATTTGATGGTATATATAAAAAAATTTGGGAAACTCAATAAACATAAAATTCTCACAGCACATCCTTCTCTGACTCTAGATGGTTAAGTACAGTCCTTGGCATTCACCAAGGAAATGGATCTTAACACAGACAGAGACCATTACAAAACCAGAACCAATCAAAATCAGGGTGTGGAGCCCAGTTCCAACCAATACATCTACAACACAACTCCTTCACCCAAGGCCCAAGGATCACAGCAAAAAAAAAAGCGGGGGGGAGGTGGTAGGAAGATTGCAAAAGTCAGAGGTGGTGTGGGAGGTCCTTCTGTCTATGTGTTGCTTTTATTGATTAATGAATAAAGAAACTGCTCTGGCCTATAGCAAGGAAGAGCTTAGCTAGGCAGGAAAAACTAAACTGAATACTGAGAGAAAGAAGGCAGAGTCAAAGAGAAGCCATGTAGCCCTGCCGGAGATGAGGCCTAGTAAGCCTCAGCGTCATGGCAATATACATATTAATAGAAATGGGTTCAATTAAGATGTAAGAGTTAGCCAATAAGAAGCTAGAGCTAATGGGCCAAGCAGTGATTTGATTAATAAGTTTCTGTGTGGTTATTTCGGGGCTGAGCAGCCAGAAACAAGCAGCCTCTTACAACACAGAGGCACAGGGTGTTGGCTGAGATTGTGTCTCCTAGAATACTAGAAACTGCTCCAGTGATGTTTCATCCACATAGCTGCCTAAACATGAGCTGTGCAAGGACAGCAGCAATAACAGGCTAATGTGGAAGCAGATATTCACAAGGCCTCAGCTGGGATGAACAACTATACAGGCTGCTACGGGAAGCTGAGAAAAGAAGAAATAGAAATAGTCTCCCTCAGGGAAGGGCACGCCAACTGGTTATCTAATACCAAACTGTCAGCCCTGAGAACATACATACAGATAATACTTTACAGACTGAGCAGGTTGTACTTATGTATTTAGGAATGGACACACAAACACACACACACACACACAGGACATGTATGTGTTACAATTTAAGAAGGTCGAAAACTTGAAGGACAGCAAGGTGAGCAGGTAGATGAGAGAATCTGGAGGGAGGAAAGGAATGAAAACATGATATACTTATGATCTCAAAATATAAAAAATCATTTTAAAAAACCTAGAGGGTTCTACTATGAACTGAATATTCCTAATAAATTTTGATATTGAACAAAATATTTCTCTGTATCTTCAGTCTAACACGGATGTTCCTTTCCAAAAGAAGGATATGGACATCAATGCTCCTTCAAATCACGAAGGAAGGAAGGTGAAGGATCCCACCGTGACTTTCAGACGGTCCCCAGAGGAGAAATGATGTGTCGATGTGTTCCTCTTGCCCAGGTTTGCTTTTTATATTG
Source organism: Chionomys nivalis (assembly GCF_950005125.1). NCBI lineage: Eukaryota > Metazoa > Chordata > Mammalia > Rodentia > Cricetidae > Chionomys > Chionomys nivalis. The sequence continues at coordinate 50,859,901 of NC_080105.1, read as the reverse complement.
CTTATTTTTTCCTAGAATTGGGGTATTTATTTTGTTCATTGTATCTCAGTTTTGTAATTTCACCACAGAGGTGCTTGTCTGTTTAGGATTGTGTGTTTCCAGGCACAATCCTAGGAATTCTTTCAGAGTTTTACACACACACACACACACACACACACACACTCAAAATTTAAACCATTCTCTTGTTCCTGAATAAAATATTCATAGGCAGGCATTGTCTTTGTGGGTTTTTATCAACTTCTTATCCTAAATGAAAAGCAACTAAGTTGGCTGTCTGCCTGGCTTGAACATGAACCAGCTGACAAAGTCTCCATATCTATTGATTTAGTTAGGTCTCTTTTCACCCATGGTTCACTGACATTCCAAAACTGAACTGGATTAGAACAACTGTTACCATCTATTGAAGATCTCCAATTGGATCTACATAACTCATTGTTTCTGACTGTCCTAACAAGCTAGTGGGTGGAAATCATTATTATCATTCGCAGGTCATAGATGAGTACCACGTAGATTAAGTATGAGCTCTGAAGTCTGTTCTCAGAAAGCTAAGCCCATTTTACCACACCACCCCAGTAAGAGAATACCACCCTGAGATTCACTCTTCACCTTCACCTGCCCCCCCCCCCCCCCCCCCCCCCCCGCCCCAGCACCCCGCCCAAATCCTATCTCAGAGTCCTTGGTGGTCTTCCTGTTGCAGAATTTTAGATAGACAGTATCATCTTAATCTTGGGTGACTTTAACGTTGTTGCAATCCTTGCTATATAAACATTCCTCCTTTTACCCTCCCCTGCATCAAATCCCTTCGCCCAGAATAGGCTGTTAGTATGCCAGTCTAAATGAGAATGCCCCCCAATGTGTTCATATATTTGAATACTTGGTCCCAGATCATGCAACAGTTCAAGAAGGATTTTGAGGTGTGGCCTTGTTGGAGGAGGTGTATCACCAAGGGCAGGTTTTAAGGTTTCAAAAGGCTCCTGCCATTCCCAGTAGCTCTCAGGACCTCCTAATTGTGGATCAGCTGTCTCAACTACTGCTCTAGGGCCAGGCCTGTCTACCTACTGCCATGCCCCTTGCCATGGTGGTCATGAGCTCTCTCCCTCTGAAACTGTAAACACTAAATAAACTCTTTCTTGTCTAAGTCCCCTTCACCATGGTGTCTTATTCCAGCAACAGAAAATGACTAAGGCGGGAAAGGGACCAGCAAAAATGAAGGAATTCTCACAAGTTTGGTAAGGAAATCCCAGAGAAGGAAACCTCACCTTCGACCACACTGCAGAGAGTGCTGTAGCCTGACACCGTGCACATCTGAACACTGGCCAGCCAGGGGAGCTCCTGGAGGTCTTAATCTGCATGGCCCTGATTGCATGCCTACACCAGCAGCCCTCAGTCACATGGTGGAAATCACAGGTCAGGAAACTGCACAAGCTAACTCACTGGAACGGCACTAAATGGAGACTGGTCCACATCAATGTCTCACGCTGCCTAGCCTGCAGTTACCTTAGGGTGTGTTGGACAGGTCAGGCTCTTCTTAAGAGATGAAATCTTTAGCCATTCTTCAATTCCTATTTTCTACTTTCGTGGAACTTTTCTCTCAGACTATGCTTTCCGTTGCTGCCTGTGCCTCTCCAAATGCTGGAGGCCTGCAGAGATCTGTCCTAGCTACTCTGCCTTCTCTTTATTCATGAATTCACAGACTCAACAAAACTTTCGTGAACCACTACTGTGAATACGCACTTATGCTTACAGTTCTGAGCAGGGAGACCAGCATTGAGCCATAACAATAAAGGCCTGAGTAAGAACATAATGAGAAAAAGTTGAAAAGGAAAATTCACAGGAGGCCTCCATGAAGTGTGGCTGAGGTAAGGTACAGGCTGGGATGGGGCAGGAGGGGCTCCCGCTCCCAGGGAGCATCTGAAAGATGAGTGGAGGCTGTTATCCTATGGAAGAGAATACATTGTCCTGCCTGACCCCCCCCCCAAAAAAAAACACCCAAGAAGCTAAGAGTAGGCATTGCTGAGATCAGGAAAAGGAAGGGCTGGGCTGACATAGAAGCGGGAACATCTAGGAAGAAAACCACACCATACGGGGCCTGGCAGGCTGCAGAAGGTCCTTGAATGCTCACTGAGGGCAGCCAAGCCATTCACTAAAGGGTTTGAAGCAGAAGAGTGACCCGATCCTGACTGGGTTGTTATGGGGCCATTTTGGCTGCAGCAATGAACACACTGGGAATTCACATCATTCTTGCTCTGGCTTACTTCTGTAGACTTTCAATTTTTTTCATATTACTGCTGTTCTTCAAGGTAGCTGTCAATGTGATCTTTTTCTCTCTTTAATATTTTGTGTGAGGGGTTGGTAGTGTGTGTGTGTGTGATTGTGTACATGTACATGTGTGCAAGCATATGTGGAGATCAGAGATCAACATCGGGCGTTGTTTTCTGATATTTCAATAAGACACCAGGACCACAGCCACTTATAAAAGGAATAGTTTGTTGGATGCTTACTGTTTCAGAGGGTTAGAAATCCCATGGCCACCATGACAGGTGTGTAGCAGTAGGCAGGTGGGCATGGGGATGGGATGGAGCAGTAGCTAAGAGCTTACATCCTAATCCACAGGCACAAGGAGAGAGAGAGAGAGAGAGAGAGAGAGAGAGAGAGAGAGAGAGAGAGAGAGAGAGAGAGAAATATGCAGAACAGTAGGAGGTATTTGAAACCTCAAAGCCCACCCCCAGTGACACACCTCCTCCAACAAGGCCACCCTTCCTAAGCCTTCTAAGATGGTTCCAGGAGCTTGGGACCACATATTCCAACAAACAAGTCGGTGTGGCCATGCACATTCAAACCACCACAGGTGTTTCCTGTTATCACACTCCACTTGGATTTTGGGGGTTTTTTGTTTGATTGGTTGGTTGGGTTTTTTTGTTTGTTTATTTTTTGGGATTTCGAGACAGGGTTTCTCTGTAGCTTTGGAGCCTGTCCTGGAACGAGCTCTTATATCCCAGGCTGGTCTCAAACTCAGAGAGATTCACCTGCCTCTGCCTCCAGAGTGCTGGGATTAAAGGCGTGCACACCACCGCCCAGCTTCCACTTGGCTTTTTTTTTCACAGAATCTGGAACTCAAAGGCAGGTGGCCAGCAAGTTTCCGGGATCCTCCTGTCTCTGCTGAACAGGGATCACAGAATTATGCCACCATGCCTGGATTTTACACATGGGTGCAGGGGCCCAAAATCCAAGTCCTCATGCTTATGTGGCAAACGCTTTACTGACAAGGCCATGCCCCAGTCTCAGCATTGTGATGTATTTCTGAAACTTCAAGGGTAATGCGTGAATACACCCTTGTTCTCAGCTCTCCACTTCAAGCACTTCTTTCTAGAAGTGAGTCTATCTGGATCCTTTCTCATTTCCCAAGTCAAAGCGCAAAACTAAACACACCATCTCAGGTTGCTTTGGACCATTTATTTTTACAGGAGGAAGCTGTCTTCGTGGCTTCCTATCACTGTGAAAAGACACAGTAACCAAAAGCAACATGGGGAGTGAGGAGTTTTTTAGCTTACAGGTTACAATCCGTCATCCCATCATCGGAAGACAAGGAACTGAAGCAGACACCGCAGAGGGACACCACTTACTAACTTGCTCATTACGGCTTGCCCAGCCTGCCTTCTTTACAACTCAGGCCATCAGCCAGAGCTGTACGCTCACAACAGGTAAGGCCTGCCCACGTCAACCATTAATCAAGAAAATGCCCCACAGGCTTGTCCACAGACAATCTGATGGAGGGGGTTGGGTTTTTTTTTTCCTCAATTGAAATTCCCTCTTCCCAGGTGACCCTGTGGGTGTCAACAGAAAACTAACCTGCGAGGAGTCACAGATGCAAACCTGTCATTGTCAAGGGTACTCAGCAATAGCTGGTAGACTTTTGCTGAACCAAGCGTAATAACTCTTGGTTGAATGGGTCCCATAATTGATAGGAAACTCCTGCATTGAATATATGGTGGGTGTGTTTCAAAGGAGATGCCATTGGTTTGGTAACCTGCTGTGTTAATCTGCTCCACCTACCACAACCAGATACGCAGTCTGTGTTGCATATTAGAGATATAATATATATATATATAAAGTACAAAACTGTCACCAGCCCTGAAACTCTGACTTGAAAAAGACAGACTGCTGACAGCCACGGGGATGTTAAAAACTGGCTGTTAACTAAGCCACTCTGCAGTGTCCAACTGATCTTGCAATTGCTGTCTCTACCTATTTGGAGTTGTGACTTCGGGCTAAGAGGAGTCCTGAAAACCTCCCCCCCCCCCCCCCCCCGCCATCACTGTCTTATCCCACACAACAAAGACTCCAATTTGCATTTCTGGACACCTGTCATTTCAACGCAAATAGTTGAGCTGTCAGGAGCATACGTGTTTGATAGGAATTCAGATCATGCAATTTCCATCTGCAATTGAGTCCTCCCTCCTGTTGGATTTCAGACGGCAGAGAACAGAATCCCAGTGCTGTGGGAGGATTGGTCAGCGGCTCCAATAGTCTCAGGACTTCCAAGTCTTCATTCTCATGCCTCGCTATTAGAATGCAGCTTATTAAACCAATGAAATTTCTTCCCATAGTGTGTGTGTGTGTGTGTGTGTGTGTGTGTGTAAACCTGGAGCCTCATACATACAAGGGCCAGCACTCCAGCAGCCCAAGCCAGTGAAATATCTGCTGCCCCGATTCTTCTATTATTATAATATGAACCATCAAGGTAATTTCTAGAAAATAAAAATGAATCAGTGGAGAAATGAAAAGAAAAAACAATAACAAACAGAACAGCACAGGTGAGCTTCATAACACTTCTGCCCCAGAGAGAGCGGAGATGGCTGTTAGCCCTGCAGACTCTGACAGATGCTTCGGGAAGAGCTTGGTCTACAGAGGTTCTAAAAAGCACTTTTATATTACTTTTTTATCCAAATTTTATATGAAGAAGTAACTTCACATTTTCAATGGGAACGTAGGCGATGCTTTCCTCCGCAGTTTCAAGGCGGTGCTCGCATCCTCTCTTTCTCCTTTCGCTTCGCCCTGCTTTCCACCCGGTTTCTACTTGACTGCCCTCAGTTCCTGAGGCTGTGAAATTTAATACTGCTCTCTCATGTGCCACGCTCTTCCCTCTCTTATATGGTTGACTTATTATATGTCCCCTTTACTACTGAATGGCTAAGGAATGAGCAGGCCACAGGGTCCAAACTGGGGGGGTGGGGAGTATCAGGATATATGGGAAGCACTGGAGAGGCAGCTCAGTTTGCTTGCTGAGCAAGCATGCAGACCTGAGTTCAATCCCCAGCACCCACATAGAAAAGCTAGACACAAGGCTGTCAAGATTGCTCCGTGGATAAAGGCACTGGCCACCAGTCCTGACAACCTGAGTTTGACACCCAGGCGCCCCATGGTGAAAGGAAACGACTGACTCCAAAAATTGTCCTCTGACCTCTGCATGTGCACAAGGGCATGTGTGCCCAATGGGGTGGGGTGGGGAAAATGTAATATTGTAATTTTCTTTCGTGACAGGCATGGTAATGTAACATGTGCTTGGAGACCCAGCGTTAAGGAGCGGGAGACAAGCAAGTCCCTGTGTGTCAATGGTCAGGAGAGAGAGAGAGAGAGAGAGAGAGAGAGAGAGAGAGAGAGAGAGAGAGAGAGAGAGAGAGAGGAGGGGAAGAGGTGGGGGGGAGATGAACAGGGTATGGTAGCACAAGTGCTTAACCCAGAGGTAGACAGCTGGATCTCCATGATTTTAAACCCATTTTGATCAACACAGCAAGTTACAGGCCAGTCAAGTCTACATAGTGAGACCCTGTTTCAAAAACATATCTAGATGCTGGTGATGTTTGCATGTAATAATGACAGCCCCATGTCTGCAGGTTGTTACGCGATGACATGAATGCACTACTCCAAGCCCACACTGCTGCTTCCACTGCCTAGGAGACGTCTGGACTCCATCTGCTAATCCCCCCTGAATCCCAAAAGGCATAACCTCCATCTTTATCTCCAAGATACTGTCTAGATGAACCTGTGCAGTGGGAAGCCTGTCCAATATAAGCATCCATCTTTCCCCCATGTCTTGTCAGGTCTTAATAACACATTTTTTTTTAAATACCGAATGGTATCTGCCTGGATAGACCACAACTATTATCATTCATGTACAGAAAGATATCGTGGCAGTTTCCAATTTGGGACAATTATAAATAAACCTGCTAAAATGCTCATGTGCAGATTTTTAATGCATATGCTATATATATATATATATATATATATATATATCTGAAGGGGTAGCTCGGCAGCAGAGTACTCATCCAGCATAAATTCAGTTCTAAGCACTGCATAAACACAGTTGCTCCTGTAGACACTCAAGGACGCTCACTAGCAAAATTACCATCAACTGTAGTATAGGCATCTATACTCAAATGTCTGCAGTGGAGTCTCTCTCAGTCCCTGCTGAACCAGGAATTAACAGATATGAGGCAGGGATCACAGACAGGGCAGTAGCCCGCAGCAGCCTCTTCAGAATGATCTAATGATTGTCTTCAGTGGCAAAGCAGCACATGGGACCCCAGCATTGGATCATTAAACACTCTCAGTCACACCAACTGTGAATAACTATGTCCCAACGTTGTTTTGTTTCTGGTTTCACAATGTACTGTGCTCATTTCCCCACGATGGATATGTTTTTCTAAGCTTCAGGAAGATATTTGAGGTGATTTAGTTTTGAGCCCGCCTTTGAGCTGAAGAATAAACCTCTGTAGCCTCTGAGAATTGAACAACCTACTTGAATTTAGTGAATTCTCTCCCTTATGAGGACAGAGGCCTCTGCATTTTGTACATTGCTGAATCTGCAGGTCTTCCTGGTGTACCGGGGCCATGGGAAGTAGGAAGCAAAACTTCTTTGGGATCAAGAGAAGAAATGGCATATAGCAGGGCCACAGAAAAACAAGGAGGAAACCCACCTTAAGGGATAACTGCTGAGAACAGGAGGTAGAAACTGGCCAAGCAGTTTTAGCACAGGGACCTCAAAAATGAGTATTTCTGTTCCTTCTCCCTGATCAAAAGCTGAAAATTCTACTCTGTGAAAAGTGTTTGGGGGTGTTGAACCCTAGTCTGCTTTCTATGACAAGAGTGTTTGGGGGTGCTGAACCCTGGTCTGTTTTTGATGACAAGAGTGTTTGGAGCTGGGCGGTAGTGGCGCATGCCTTTAATCCCAGCACTTGGGAGGCAGAGGCAGGCGGATCTCTGTGAGTTCGAGACCAGCCTGGTCTACAAGAGCTAGTTCCGGGACAGGCTCCAAAACCACAGAGAAGCCCTGTCTCGAAAAAGCAAAAAAAAAAAAAAAAAAAAGAGTGTTTGGGGTGCTGAACCCTGGTCTGTTTTTGATGACAAGAGTGTTTGGGGGTGCTGAACCCCTGGTCTGGCTTCTTGTTATCTGCTCACAGCTGGAGCACAGCTGCATGAAGGGTTAAGTGAGGGTGTGACCCAAACGGTGCATCGACATCTCATGGGTAGGCCAGTTGGACAGATGACTCACCTCTCCACGCCTACAGAAAGCTCCTGTAACTAGCAGCTAATGGCGACCCATCGTTTGGACCCAGTCCTGTTATACTGGAGCCCTGCCGCTCCTTGTCTCTCACATTCACACCTGTAAACCTACGATAAACTCCTGTCTAAACTCACTTTCCTTGTCTGTGAAGTGCATTCCAGTTCAGGAGATGGAAATCTGGAAGCCACTGTCCTTGCTGCAGTGACTTTGGTAACTGTTAACTGTCCAGGACTCAAGCACCCCGAGTTATATTTATGTAAGGTGAGAAAAAGCCACTGTCATTCTTAGGGGAAACCCTGACCATTTTTCCCTCCAATTACTATCTCAGGAGATGTAAACGTTTATAAAAAAGCTAGCATTTCCAATAAAACCAATCCCCTGGCAATCTGCCCTACAACTTTTCATTTCATCTGCTCGCACACACAAGGTTTTCCAGATAGATTTTACATAGATCCTACTGGGAAGAGATCAGGGGCTATATATATATTTCTTAGCTCTTAAATGATATAGCTAGCCAAGATTTAAAACTTCCCTTGTGATAAATCCTTATCTTATCTGACTAGCTATCTCTCTTAAAAGCTAAGATATATATATATTAATTAATACAAGTACTCTCCAGACTGGAAAAATGGCTCAGTGATTGAGAACTTGTTCTTGCAGAGGACTTGAGTTCAATTCCCGGTTACAACCATCTGTAACTCCAGAAAGGAGATCTGATGCCCTCTGCTGGCCTCTGTGGGCCATTGCGTGCATGTGGTACTCAAACATGTATAGGCAAAGCACTCATACACATAAATTTTTTAAAAAATTAAAAAAAAAAACTCTACTGCCTTAGTTTATGTGCCTACCCGTTAAAATTCCACGTATACTGCAAGGCATAAAACTAAAACAGTTCATCTTTTTCCAATTACTTCTTTGGTATGTTATTTTTTTTATATGCTGGTTTTTAAAATCCTTTTGAGCCAGTCACCTATTTCAATTCATTTACTACATTTTCAAAATACTTTGGTCTGTGTGAATACAAAAATATTTCTCATTAAATATCATCAAATAATATTTTACAACATAAAATATGTATTTTAATTACTTTATTTTTAATTTATGTAGTGTGTGTGTGTGTGTGTGTGTGTGTGAAAGAGGGTACCACGGAGTACTTGTGAAGAACAAAAGAAAATGTTATGTGGGTCAGTTCTCTCTTCTACCCTCATGTGGGCTCTGGGTAGCACAGTTAGGTTGCCAGGCTTATGTAGCTGACCCACCTCACCAACCACAATAAAATCTGTATTTTTTTTAATTTAAGAGAACGGAGTTCTGCTAATATTATTTAAGTGCCAGATTAACATAGTACAGGCAGCGGTGAAAAACTCTCATTTGTGCTGCAAAGGTTTTCTAGCAGATTTAATGTAAGCTCCTCAGGTCTCTAGCCTGCCTCCACCCTTCCTTTCTTTCTCTTCCATTCTGTTTGGTTTTACAGAAAGAGCAAGAAGGAAAATGCTTGGTCTCTACATTTGATATTCATGAGCTTCTAGAAACCCAGAGCCACCCCCTGCTGGCTTCGGCATTTGAGCCACTCTGTTGAGAATGCAGGCTTCTGTGGGGGAAACTGCAGGCCGCAGGGGGCCAGTGTTTTCCCGCCGACAGGACGCTTTAACGGACTTGCTTGCCAGGACTTACTTGGAGACTTGACTGCTGCCTCCCGACTGCTGCCCCAAAGCTGCCAGGTTGTTAAGGAGAAATCTCTGAAAGCGGGCCACCTGCTGAGCTCAAGTAGACGCCCACAAAAGTCAAAAGTTTTCAGTTTTCCCTTTGCCCCTGGCATGTTCAAAGGGCTTTCTAGTGTACATCCTTTGATTGTGAGCGAGCATTGGAAAGGAAAATGGCTTTTATCCTTTGTTTGGGGAAAAGAAGCGGTTGCTCTAGTCTTCACCAGATTCTTTCTTTAGAAATTATTTTATTTAGAAATATTTTAAGTGTAATGACAAAAGAGCCGAAGACTAAAGGCAGGGGCGTGCTGATGTTAATGGTCTTTATTCCTGGGAGGCGGCGGGGGGGGGGGTAATTTTATTGGATATTTGTCAATACTGACTGTTGATTATTTTCAGGTCTGTGACTTTTGTTTACATTGCATTTGTGTAACTCTGTGAAGCTGTGTTACTGTGCCTGTCTAAAACACCTACTGGTCCTAATAAAGAGATGAAAGGCCAATAGGAAGACAGGAGTAAGGATAGGCCGGGCTGGCAGGCAAGGACTATATATAAAAGAATGCTGAGAGGGAGAGGAAAGAAGAACAAGCAAGGGAACAAGGAGAAGAGGAAACTGGGGGCCAGTCACCCAACCAGCCAGAGCAAGAACGAAAATAAGACACACATAAGCAAGAAAGATAAAAGCCCAGAGGCAAAAGATAGTGGGGATAATTTAAGTTAAGGAAAGCTGGCTAGAAACACGTCAAGCTATGGTCAGGCATTTATAACTAAGAATAAGCCTTTGTGTGGGATTTATTTGGTGGTGGGCCTCCCAAAAAGCCAAAAAGAGTTTAAAAAAATCACACAATAACTTCTAGTGGCATTTCAACTGTATTTTAATAAATAAAGACTGCCTGAAGATCTTTTGGGGGGGGGGCACAAATTACAAATTTTCAAAAAAGTCATTTGTCTGAGGCTTTCTAGCCACCAGCCCAGGCCAGAACTGGGATTGGAATTCCAGCTCTAGGGATTGGACACAAACTTAGTCACCATAGTTCTGGGGAAAAACTAATGCTCCCAGCTCCCATTCACCCCAGCTTAGCTTCCATGTAAAGATGGAAAACACACAAAGAATCTGGATACTGTATAAAATTGTGTTGTCTTTGAATTTTTTAACTGCTGAGGAAGGAGCAACAGCTGCTAAAAGAGTTTTGATTACAAATGTTGCTGGATTAATCCAATTTATGTATTTTGACCTTGACTTCAAAATTTAATTCAAAATATACGTTACTTTGGAAAAGAGATTTTGATTTTGTTTCCTAAGGAAGTGAGAGGCTGTGAATTCATTTTGGGTTAAAAAAAATAAAGTTTGATCAAAATGCCTTGACTTCAAAATTTATGTCAAAAGATACGTTACTTTGGAAAAGAGGTTTTGCTTTTATTTCCTCAGGAAATGACAGTCTGTGGATTCATTCTTGGTTAAAAAAAAAAAAATAAGGTCTGAACAAGAAAGACCCTCTGAAAAGTCTCCAGTGGGAACAGATGGCCCAGATGATCAATGTCTCAGGGTACGCGTTGTTGCAGCTTCCTCTGCGCTCTACATCCAGAACAGCCTCAAGACTGCTGGCTGCAGTGATGCAGCCTCACAGAATGCTCCAGTAAGGACTTGATTATCATCCTAAATTTTCTTTGGGTCCCCATAAGATTATGGGTGTCCCCAGTCAGCAGGAGGTAGCCTAGAAAGCTATGTCCACATTCCCCCCCAAAAAATGTATTATGGATTGTCTTTGTTTAATTTAACTTTGGCTACAAGTTGTTATGGATAATGGTCAGAAAACAAGCTAAACAAAGGAAATAAGAATCAAGGGTCTTGTTTTGGGAAGAAAAAAAAAAGGCCAGGCGGGGTGGTTCATGCCTTTACCCAGCACTTGCGAGGCAGAAGCAGGTGGCTCTCTAGGAGTTCAAGGTCAGCCTGGTCTACAGATTGAGTTCTAGGATGGGCTCCATAGCTACTGAGGAACCCTGTTTCAATAAATGAAAGAAAGAGAGAGAGAGAGAGAGAGAGAGAGAGAGAGAGAAGAAAGGAAAAGAAAAAAAGGGGATATAGCTATGATTTGAAAAAAGGTAGATTAATGAATCTATTATTTAAAAGCAACTATTACTTTTAAATATTTTACATTGGTTTTACTTTTGTATATTGTATACAAATTTTGTATATTGATATAAATTTGAGATTTTGTTAAAATATATTGTACATACATATCTAATATTGTTCAAGGTATTGTACCTATACAGCTCATTTAACACTGTAATGCAAATTTCTAGTCCTTGAAAATTATTGTTATCAACTGTTCAGGATTATAAAGAAACATAGGTTATTAGTTAATCACCTAGTATAACTGAACTTATGTCATATCAGGTATGTTTTTAAGGTCAAACAAAGATATAATTTAAATAGATAGGTCATCTCCAAACACTTCAGAGATCTACAGAATATGGCATTTAAGATGTTTTAATAACCTAGGTTCTTCTTTTTTATGACAATGAGACATGTCTGCTCCTGGCAGCACCGATCTACTTCAGAGAAGATAATGGACATCGCATGGAGTTTACTTTCTTTGTAGGAAAAGTAAGCCCCTGGGCAAGAAAATGCCCCTGCCTTGACTGCTGACAGCATGCTGTCCTAATGAGACAAGCAGGACACAAAGTTTCCTGCTTCACAGAAAAGTCTGTCATAGGTTGTTTCCTAATTTTCTGAGAAATGGCCACACTGACATCCAAAGCGGCTGTACCAGCTTGCACTCCCACCAGCAATGCAGGAGTGTTCCCTTTACCCCACATTCCCTCCAGCATAAGTTGTCATCAGTGTTTTTGATCTTGGCCATTCTTACAGGTAAAAAGTGGGATCTCAGAGTTGAGTTGTTTCGATTTTCATTTCTCTGACGGCTAAGGATGTTGAGCATTTCCTTTCCTTAAGTGTCTTTCAGCCATTTTAGATTCATCTGTTGAGAGTTCTCTGTTTAGGTCTCAAACGTAACATTGTATACCAGTGTTTCTTTAGAAAAAAAGGAACATCTGTATTAAACTAATCCCACTTGTGATGGTGGGAATGAGAACCATCCTCTCACAGGCTCTGGCATTTGAACTCAAGGTCTCCAGTTGGTGGTGCTGTTTGGGGAGATCATGGAACCTTGGGGAGGGTCAGCCATCACTGGAGGTGGCTATGAAGGGATATTGCCTCAATTTAGTTCCTGTTCATTTTCTCTGCTTCCTATATGTACAAGAAAATGTGATCAGCTACCTTCCAGCTCCTGCCACCAGGCCATAATCGTGATGGATTTTATCCCTCTGGAATCATAAGGCAAAATAAACCCTTCCTTCTCTAAGCTGCTTTTGCACATGGTGTTGTATCCCAGCAACAATAAAGTAACAATTTTAACGGAAATAATTTTTAGGTTGCACAGTAATGCTTTCCTATCAGTAGGTTACTGCTACAATCTAAATGTTGGTGTCTTCTCAAACTTGAAGAGTTAAAAAATCCACTGCTCACTGTGCGTGGCAGTACACACCAATAAGGACTCCTAGACCTCCAAGACTCAGCACTAGGTAGTGAGGTCACTGGGAGGTGATTTGGCCCTGAGAGCAGAGGCCTCATAAACAGCAGTGGTGCTTTTAAAGAGATGGGATTTTTAAAGTTATCTGTATGTGTCCTTGTATAGGAAGGTGCATGTGTGAGCACGGTGCTGATGAGGTCCAGAAGAGGGCAACGGATCTCCTGGAGTTAGAGTTAAAGACAGTGGTGAGCTTCCTGACAGGAGTGCTGGGAAATGGATTCCCTCAAAGAACAGTGCGCAATCTGAGCCAGCTTTCCAGGCCCCAGTTACTGCTCCTTTATATTGCCTATGGAAGTAAAAGACAAATGAGAAGTGCCATCTGAGAAGAGCAGAGCTGACTGTGTCCCTGCCGCTATGTGTCCTTGGATTTCCAGCCTACAGGACCTGAGAAATCAACCTCTACTGTTGGTAAGCTACACAGTCAACACAGTCACGGTCTTTTGTTACAGAAATTTTGGCCAGACTAAGACTAAATACATTAACTGATCCATTTGCTTCTTGCTCGAATAGCCTTGGACCCTACGATAATTAATTCTGTCAACTTGCTACAGTTTGAACCACTGTGGAAAGAAAAGTGTGGTCATTTCTGTGAAGGATTACCTATATTGTATAAACTAAGATGGGAAGACCCACCCAAAGTGTGGGCGGCGTCAGTCCATGTGTTAGGATGGCAGACTGAGTGAAAGGAGTGTAGTGGCATTTCAGTTGTATTTTAATAAAGACTGCCCGAAGATCTGAGAGTAAAGCAGTCCCACGGGTCAGCCACACAGACCAGGTTATAGTAACACACACCTTTAATCCCAGCAGCCACAATGACAGGCACCTTTAATCCCAGTAGCCACACTTGTTGCCATAGAAATCGGGTGGTGCATGCCTTTGATCCCAGCCCTAGAAAGGAATATAAAATGGGCAGGGGGTAGGGGGGAGGAGGCAGCTCTCAGAGACAATCTCATTCTGAGATTCTTGGAGGCAGGATCGCCATTTCAGACTGAGGTAAGATCAGTGGCTGGCTGTTTGCTTTTCGGATCTTCAGGTTGAACCCCAATTTCTGACCTGAGGTTTTTTTTGTTTGTTTGTTTGTTTGTTTGTTTAATTAATGGTACTTCAAAGGAGAAACAGTGCCGAAGATCAGCGCTCATTTTTCTCTCCTTCCTGCCTAGATGCAATGTCACCAACTCCCTCACAATCTTGCCCATGACTTCCATGCCCAGATGGACTGTACCTTCAACTGTGAGCCAAATAAACTCTTCCTTTCTTTAGCTGATTTTGTCAGGGACTTTTGTAAGAGCAGCAAGACAGTGACTTTTGCAGCTCTCTTTAAGGGCTACCAACATGGACAGAAATATGGGAGATATCCAAGTAGCTTCAGCCTCCCACTTCTCTTCCTTTTTGAAAGAATTTCAGGTTTATAGAAAAAAAAAACACGGGCTGGAGAGATGGCTCAGAGGTTAAGAGCACTGCCTGCTCTTCCAAAGGTCCTGAGTTCAATTCCCAGCAACCACATGATGTCTCACAACCATCTGTAATGGGGTCTGGTGCCCTCTTCTGGCATTTAGGCATACACACAGACAGAATATTGTATACGTAATAAATAAATAAATATTTAAAAAACAGAAAAAAACACATACATAGTAAAAAAAAAAATTCCCATCATCCATTCACAGAAAGTCACAATGTGTGCCACCTTCCTCTGCCTTCTCTCTTCTAGCCTATCTATTGAATTTTAGTTGACCAAAAGTCCATTTCCAACTTTGATTACAGGCTTTACCCACGGAGCTAACTGACTTGGCCAGCACTCTTTCCTGTTGACACAAATTCACCAAGAGTCATGGGGGCCTTGAGATGGCAAACCTTAAAATGATGCTGGGAGGGGCGCTGATGTCCCGTGTGAGGAAAGAGTGTGTCCAAGATTCAGGTGTGATGGCCAGCCCTGATAATCTAAGTCTGGGCAGATCACCCAAAGGATGTTCTTTACTTCTTCCAGCCACTATCTCCTGGGACTCTGGCCATCGATGAATTTCAATGGAGTATCGATTGTTTACCCTGAGATGATGCCTGGCTGCAGAAGGAACCACAAGCTGAGATCACCGGACCCCCACCCAAGAACAGACCTTTCAAAGGAAATTCCTGGTATTCCAAGCACTGTAGATAGAAACACCTGCCAGTGCAGAGTCACCAGGAAACCATAGACGAAAGTCAATCGGGGTCTTAAAACCTCAGAAATCCCTCACCACCACCTTTACTACTATAAAACCCTATTGTAATTGAGCTCTGGGCTCTCCGGTTATTCCAATACGTTGGACTTGCGGAGAGACCGAGTTTGCAAACTTGATTAAAATAAAGGCTCTTTGCTTTTACATACGGGACTCTTGATTTCCTTGTCGGCTTGCGGGGATTGCGGATTTGGGCATAACGCAGGGAGGTCCGTGTTTTGGAAAGAGCTTGAATACCAGGTCCAACGGAACTGATCAAACCAAAGCAGAGTCAAGGTGTAGAGACACCAAAAGATCCCAAAGGTCAAAGCAGACTCCAGTCCACCGAAGCCAGCCAAACAGGGAACTCTAAAAGCACAGCTGAGCCATGGTCCTGCTTCTGTATCCCTTCTTAGCCAAGTCCTGCTCTTACTGCCTGGATAAAGTGAGGATGTGACTCCAGGGTATGGCTGAGAGGAAGGTTTTTATTGTAGACACGAGGGCGAGTACAGCCAGCAACATCTGGAAGAGTCCAGAGCAGAGGAAGCAGAATATTGAACATGGCCAGCAGAGTGAACCAGGCCATGAGAGGAAAGGGGAGAGGGGAAGACAAGAGAGGTCCAAGAAAGAAACAAGAGGGGGCCAAGAAGACCAAGAGAACTCCTGGCCCAAATAACAGGGTTATATAGAAAAGAGAAATGGAGGGAACAGAAGCCCAGGAGCTGGAGACTAGGGTAGGGGTGGGGTGAGAAGAGATGG
This sequence comes from Chionomys nivalis, assembly GCF_950005125.1. NCBI lineage: Eukaryota > Metazoa > Chordata > Mammalia > Rodentia > Cricetidae > Chionomys > Chionomys nivalis. The sequence goes on along the minus strand of NC_080105.1, from coordinate 50,844,090 downwards.
CAGGAACCAAGGTACTGAGCTAGCCTGGAGGGCAGCAGACACTTTGGTATGGTGGTAATAGGTACCACAGGTAGCCCTTTACCTAAGTTTCTTTTGCAGCTGACACTCCCAGGCTGTTACAGTGAAAGCGCCTCAATTCCCAATAATAGCTAGTTACTTGTTTTTTCGGTTTTGTTTTGTTTTGTTTTTAAGATAGGGTCTCTTTTGTGTAATCAAAAGTGGCTTCCAATTTCCAGCCCTCATTTCTCAGGTGGGTACCACCACACTCAACAATTTTAACTTTTTGTTTGTTTGTTTTTGAGACAAGGTTTCTCTGTAGCTTTGGTGCCTATCCCATAACTAGCTCTTGTAGACCAGGCTGGCCTCGAACTCACAGAGATCCACCTGCCTCTGCCTCCCTGAGTACTGGGATTAAAGGCGTGCCACCACCGACCAGCAACAATTTTATCTTTTGACAGTAGGAAGCAATGGGTCTCAACCTGTGGGTCATGACCCCATGGCAGGTTGAATGACCCCTTCACAGGGGTCACCTATGACCATCAGAAAACACAGATCTTTACATTACAATTCATAACAGTAGCAAAATTAGAGCTATGAAGTAGCAATGAAAATAATTTTATGGTGTTGGGGGCTCACCACGACATGAGGCAGTTATTAAACAGACACAGCATTAGGAAGGTTGAGGCCAGGCCGGACGGTGATGGCACACACCTTTAATCCCAGCACTCTGGAGGCAGAGACAGGGCGGTCTCTGGGAGTTTGAGGACAGCCAGGGCGAGAAACACTGTCTCGAAAAACCAATAAAATGAAATAGGAAGGTTGAGAACCTTCAGAAGGCTAGCAAAATTTGGCAGAGAGCATTCCCATATTCCAAACAGGAAAGGGACACAGCCTAATAAGTCATCGGTCTCTCAGCCAGTTATGAATCAACAAAAATCATTGTAAAGTCCAATATAATCCCAAAGCATACTCCTAAATTCTAGGTTATGAATCCCTCTAATCTTTAGTGCTGTGTTTTTATTAATCTTGTGAAAAGATTATGATCTTTATGATTGAACAAAGGGGAACTGAATTACAGGTGAAGGAATATTATATACATTTGGCTAGTATTTTAATAAATTAAGGTGCAGGACTGGGTGAGGTGGCACTCGCAGTAAAACTGCTGAGAGTTATGGGCTAGAAAATAAGACGCTCTCTCAAAAAAAAAAAAAAAAAAAAAAAAACAAGAAAAACCCAGGGGCTATAGAGATGGCTCAGTGGTTAAGAACATTAGCTCTGGTAGAGACACGATTTGGTCGCTGGCACCCACGTGGTAACTCATAACCACATGTGATTCCTGCTCCAGGAAATCTGACGCCCTCCTCAGACTTCCCCGTGCACCAGGCACGCACGTGGTGCACATATGTCCGCGCACGCAAAGTACTCATACATGCAACGTAAGTGTCAAGAAGAAAGAAAAGAGAAAACCCCATCTAACCAAACAAGGCGCTTCCAGCGCCTCGCAGGACCAGCTGGACCTGGCCGGCCCCCTCCCTTCCCGGCAGCCCTTGCGCGGGGAGGCGGGCCCGTCTGGGAAGCGCCTGGCTCGGCGGCCCCTTGGCGGGAAGTTTGAAGAGCCGGGCACACACAGAGGCTCCGTTCCGCTCCGGAGTGGGTGTAGGGGGCTGAGAGCGCAGGGTCGCCCTACCGGATAGCCGGACGATCCGTGGAGGAAGACGCGGGCCCAGCCAGGGGAAGCGACGCGGCGCTGACCAGCGAGCGCCCCGAAGCGGCGGGCTCCAGTCGCCGGGCCCCCGGGTAGCCTCCGGGCCTCCTGGAGGGATCAGGGCTTTGCGGCCGTGTGCCGCGGAGCCTGGAGCCCAAGGAGAGGGAAGGGAGGAGGCCGGAGCCTCTTCCACAAACGCAGGGTGCGGAGCCGCCGAGCCTTTGGGGGGTTCGGGCTGCGCATGCGCACCTCTCTGCCTTCCTGCCCGGGCGCGCTCGGTCCCACTCTTCTGGTCAGGTCATGGAGGCCTCGGGAGGCGCTGGGGGCTCCTTCCTGAAAGGTGAGGAGACATGCGCAGTTGGGGGGGGAGGTTTGCGTGACCAAGTTTTCTTCGGAAACACTTGCTGGGCCACTGGGGTCCGCTCAGACTGGAGTGTCCTCACACCACGTAGTGTCCTCCTCACCCAGGGTCGTGACCACCTGTGTGGGCACCCCCTCCGGTATTCACCATATGCCCTTCACCTCCCTCGGAGTACCTGCCATGGTACCTGTGTGTCCTCCCAGTGCCTTGGACTGCTGGCAGGAAGATCGGGTCCCATCTTAGCTCACTGAGAGCCTGGGCCCTTGCGGGGTCAGAAAAAGTATTGATTTGGTAATAATGGGAGAGGCCTCTCGGTGGGTCCTACTCAGCTGACAGCTGTGGAACATTACTGTTTTTCTCGTGCCAACAACTCCGTTCATTTTACTGGTAGGGAGATCAAGGCTTAGTTAGGGTCCTCATGGTTGAGCGGCCAGTGCATCTGTTCCCAGGCATGGGCGTGCTGATGGTTGTAGAGTTTGGCTTTGAGGAAAGAGATTGATGTGATGGGACGTGGAGTGGGAGAGCCGACAGAACAGGCCCGCTGTTGCACATTTCTGTACCCAGGGGTAACTGTTTTTCTGATAGTAGTGGAGTGTTTTGTAACAGAACCAGGTCTTCGTTTTTCTTTGCTCACAGTTACTTAGCGGTGGGACTCGGGGTGGGAAATCGTGTTTGGTTAGATTCTCTAACCCGCGCTAGCCTAGTACTTCTTAGGTAGCCGAGACGGACCTTGAATTTCTGATCCTCCTCCCTGGAGCTGGGATATAGGTGTGGGCGTCCACACCTTGTTTTTGTTGGAGTGGGCTTAAAACCCAGGACCTAGTGCGTGCTAGATAAACAGTCTACCAGCTGTCTACATCTGCAGCCCTTCTTCAAATGTTAGATGTGAAAAAAAAATGAAAAATAACTTTTTTTTTTTTTTGACAAGGCCTCCTGTAGTCCAAGCTGGTCTCCAGCTTGCTGTATAGCGGAGGCTGGCCTAGAACTCCTGATCCTCTTGCTTACTCTCTAAATGCTAAGATTACAGACGTGTGCTGATATGCCCAGCTCCATAAGCAAAGTTTTATTAGAACAAGGCTATATTGGCTTTTTGACCTCCTGCCTATGCTATGGCCATGAAATTGTGTTATTGAAAGATAGTCTGAGGCCGGGTGTTGGTGGCGCACGCCTTTAATCCCAGCACCCGGAAGGCAGAGGCAGGCGGATCTCTGTGAGTTCGAGGCCAGCCTGGTCTACAAAGGGAGTTCCAGGACAGGTTCCAAAGCTACAGAGAAACCCTGTCTCGAAAAAACCAAAAAAAAAAAAAAAAAGAAAGTCTGGTCCAGAAAGCCTGGAGCATTTAGTTTCTTTACAGAAAGCATAATCCAGGGTAATTAAACCCTGACTAGGAAGACTTTAAGTACCACCAAAATAGCAGTGATAATAGTTGGAATAGACATCTAATAGAAATTTTCATTTTCTAACATAAATAGAGCAAGAGGAAAACCTGTCGAGCAGGGCAGAGGGGAGGTGTGGCAATTCTCGGTGTGTATTTCCTGCTAATGTCTGGCTTATTTTCAGATATCGTGGCCTATGTTGAAGTATGGTCTTCCAACGGGACAGAGAATTACTCAAAGACATTTACAAAACAGCTTGAGAATATGGGGGCAAAGGTAAGAAATTAATACCAGGATGATTGATAGCCCGCTGGCTGGCATTTTCTTGTTAGGGGAGCTATTCCTTAGGACGTGAAGGACATGGCAGTAGGTGAGCGGTGAGAGCCGAGACAACGACCCCAGACAGGAGTTGGGCAGTAGTTGCTTACAGAGCAGATGGGCTTGGAGGTGTGGTATGAGGAGGATCTGGGAAGAAGCATGGACCTGTCATTGGTCTGTAAGGACTGGTATTTGGAGTCAAAAGAATAAAGATGCAGGAGAATAAGCAGGTTCCTAAGGGAAGACCGTGTCCTTAGGTGTGCTGGAAACATCTTGGCATTTGACTAGCCATTTCTGGAGCTTGAGGCAGTCACATGGCGAGCGGTCAAGATCTCTGGGATCAGGAGAGAATACTGTCTTTACTCAGATTCTAGTTAACGTGACTAGTGCTCAAGGAGGTGGCTTTTTGAATATTTAAGGACCAGCGATGGCCTGACCACCAACCCAGGAACAAGAAAGAGAGAGAAAAAAATGTCAAGAGAATGTGGAAGCAAGTATGGAAGAATTTAAAAGAGGGGGTTCGGCCATGCAGTGGTGATGCACTCCTTTAATCCCGGCACTCAGGAGGGTCTCTGGCCAGCCTGGTCTACATAGTAAGGTCCAGACAGCCAGAGCTACACAGAGAAACCTTGTTTAAAAACAACAACAGAAAGGTAGGGATTCAGAACAACAGGGCCTCAAGAAAAGGTGAGATATACTTGAGGTTTGAAAATTACAAGGTGATTGTCTTAGTTCACTTCCCCGGTATAGGGGTAAAGGGGTTCCAGTGAGTAGGAATCCTGGCTTAGGAGGAAACTGAGTCAGTGAACAGAGACTGCTCTGAACAAGTGTGTTTACTTATTTTTTGGTCCTCAGGCTGGGTGAAGTGGATAAAGTGGGTGGCAGGATAACTCAAGGCAGAGTAAGCATTGGTATTAGAGCAGTACCTGCCTTGCTTAGCCACCCTAATCCATGTGAAGTAAGGTCAAAGGCTTAGAGTACAGAAGTCTGCACAGATGCACCACCACCTACAATGGAGTTAAAGCCAATATAACCGTGGTTAAAAAAAGAAAATCTGTACATTGAAAATGTATGTAATCGCACAGCGTCATAGCTTAGCACAGTGTGTGTGGCGCAGTGGCTCTTGGGACTGACTGAAATTGTTATTGTTTGCATCATGAAATATGATGCATATCCTACAGTTCATAGCCAGATGAGCAGCATACTATTTCTACCGACAGTACATCACTTTCCTATCACTTCAGAGTAAACCGTGGTAAACCAGGGACTTTCTGTGTGGAAGGAAGGTCAACCTGTTTTTCACTGAAGAGACCCAGCTTGTTTTGTTACACTGGCAGGTGGAGCACCAAGTGGAGTCCCATTTTGAGTCAGTGTGTGAATTCTGGTTCGTGCCTCTGTCCAGATGCAGTCTGTGGCAGCCCAGTCCAGGGTGTGGGATTTTAGCAGCTCTTCCTCCGGGCTAAGGCTTATAGGTGCTGCTTATTGTCTGCTCACATGAAAGCCTTGGGGAGAGTGTCCCCGGGGACTGGGCTGGGCTTGTTCTGACTGCCTTGAGAATGGCTGTGCACAAAAGGAACAGCTGTGCACTGTTAACTCCTACTATACAGGGCCGTGAAATTTGTGATGAAACCCAAGAGCAGCCAGCTGTCCTTTGCTTTATGTTCCTTTTGTGCTGGGGTGGAACGCTTGGCCTCACGCATAACTAGTACACTATCGCCGAGCTAGGTCCCCAACTCTTCTGTTTTGGAAAGGCAATCATTTAAAAAAGTTTTTCAATGCATGGGTGAAGGACAAGAGCACATGGCATACGTGTGGTCAGAAGACAACTTGAGGCTGTTGCCTACCATGCAGGGCTGGGAACACCTGTAGGTCATCGGCCTTGGTGGTACCAGTGCTTCCCTTCACCCACTGAGCCAGCTCACCAGACCCCAGATGTTTTGTTTTTAATCTCTTCCTTATTAAATCTGCTTTCATATTTCCAGTGTACAGCACTCTCTAGGGAAGATAAAATCCAAGACCCCCAAGATGCCTGAACCTACAGATAGTACAAAACCCTATCTATGCATACACACCCATGAGCCTGGCCCACTGGTGTGGGACAGTATCCCAGCTACTTGAGAGAATGATGCAGATAGCCAAGTTGAAGGTACCTTATCAGATCCTGTATCACAATTTTAAAAAAATAAAATAAGAAAGGTATAAAATTTAGTAGCAGAAAATCTGCCTGGCATGCTGAAGACTGTAGGCTCAAGCCTCCCAGAGCTGGGATTACAAGCATCTACCACTATGTCTGACTTTTTACACAGGTTCATTCAGGGAATCAAACTTGTAGTTGTTTTTTGTTTTTGTTTTTTGTTTGTGTTTTTAGCTCTTTTACTCTTTTGGAGGCCCATCCCCCAGCTCCCAAATAAAAATACACATGGAGGCTTATTACTACTTATGAATGTCTGGCCTTAGCTTGGCTTGTTTCTTGCCAGCTTTCTTAAATTATCCCACCTATACCTTTTGCCTCTGGGCTTTTATCCACCCTGTTCTGTATACCTTTCTTTACCTCTTACTTGTGGCTTGCTGTGTAGCTGGGTGGCTGGTCCCTGATGTCCTTCTCTTCTTGTTCCTTCTCCTCTTTTTCCCAGATTTCTCTGCCTGCCAGCCCTGCCTATCCTTTCCGCCTGTCCAGCTATCAGCTGTTCAGATCTTCATTAGACCAATCAAGTATTTTAGACAGGCAAAGTATCACAGCTTCACAGAGTTAAACAAATGCGACACATCTTTGCATCACAAATGTAACACATCTTAAAATAATATTCCACAACACAAACTGAGGACATCAGTGTTTGCAAAGCAGTCACTTCACTTGCTGAGCCACCTCCCCAGTTCCAAAATCATGTTTTTATGAATCTACTTGATTAATATTTTAGTTGATTGTAAAATGTTAGCATGCCCTCTTTTCCCTTGAAGGAATATTTCATTACCTTTTTGACACAAAGTCTCACTTCACTATCCTCAACCTCATAGTGAAGATTCTCCTACCTACCTCAGTCCCTGAAGTGCCAGGATTACGGGCTTGTGCCTCCGTGCCGGGCTTCTACATTATTTTCTGACTTCAGATTGATATTGATAGTGTCTGATATAGTTGTAATTTCTCATTGTTTTTGGTTGGTCTTATCTCCATCTTCTCACCCATTTCCACCTTTCAACATTTGTCTTTATTCTAGATATTCTCTTAATTCCATCATTTTATATCATCTTAACATAATTTAAAGTCATCTGACAGGAGGGAACCTCAGTTAGAAAATGCCACCATAAGATCAGACTGTAGGCAGGCCTGTAGGGTATTTTCTTAATTAGTGATGGATGGAAGAGGACCCAGTCACTGTGAGAGGTGCCACTCTGGGCTGGTAGTCCTGGGTTACATAAGAAAACAGGCTGAGCAAGCCAGGGAGAGTAAGCCCGTAAGCAGCACTCCTTTGTGGCCTCTGCATCAGCGCCTGCCTCCAGGTTCCTGCTCTGTTTTACTTCCTGTCCTGACTTCCTTGAGTGATGAATAGTGATGAACCATAAGACAAACCCGTTGGGCAGTGGTGGCGCACGCCTTTAATCCCAGTGCTGGGGAGGCAGAGGCAGGCGCATCTCTGAGGTCAAGGCTAGCCTGGTCTACAGAGTGAGTTCCAGGACAGCCTGGGCTACACAGAGAAACCCTGTGTATGGGGGGAGGGAGAGAAAGATAAATAAACCCTTTCCTCTCCAAGCTGCTCTGGTCATGGCTTTTTGTTTCTAGCAGCAACAGTTAGTAACTCTGACTGGAATGGCTATGTGATTGGTGTGGCGCTGTTCACACATGTGCTGTGCCTTCAAAGGGGTCTTGTGATCCAGAATGCATGACCTTGATTCTGAGAACGTTTTCCTTGGTTATTTCTTATAATTTCTGCTTCGCCTCCCCTATTTGTTTGTTTTAACCCCATAACTTGGCTGCAGGATCATGAGCTGTGCTTTTTTTTTTTTTTTTTTTTTTTTTTTTTTTTTTTTAATATTTATTTATTTATTATGTATACAATATTCTATCTGTATGACTAAAGGCCAGAAGAGGGCGCCAGACCTCTTTACAGATGGTTGTGAGCCACCATGTGGTTGCAGGGAATTGAACTCAGGACCTTTGGAAGAGCAGGCAATGCTCTTAACCACTGAGCCATCTCTCCAGCCCGAGCTGTGCTTTTTTTGACCCTGCCTTTCCCCGTTACCTATTTTCTGTGTGCTCTGTTGCTGGGGAGATTTTCTTTACTTGGCTCTCTACTGTTTCTATGGAATTTTTCCCCATTCTTAAATTTTAGTAACTCTTTAGGTCTTGGCCCCTTTGAAATATCTGATTTTATCGCATAAATATTGCATCTTCTCAAGATACTGATTTTAACTTAATCAGATATGTATTCTCCTTGCTGTTTGTTTCCTCCAAATTACATTGTTTCTCTGTAATGCAGAGGGATTTTCATTTATTTATTCACTTACTCATTGACAAAGGGTCTCATGTACTCAGGCTGTGTAACAGAAGATGGCCTCCTGTAACAGAAGATGGTTCTCCTGTCTCCACCAAAGCACCAGGGTTACAGGTGTTTCCCCATACCTAGTTTTTTAAAGTGATGGGAGGATAGAACCCAGTTCTTTGTGTGTGCAGGCAAGTACTCTACCAACTGAGCTATGCCCATAGCCCAATATAGAAAGTTTAAAAGACATGTAAGACTCCTGTGCCTATCTATGTGTACATAAGCCACAACTCCTGTGGAGGTAAAGGATGAAGAGGGTTTGAAGGATCCTTGTTGTGTCTCCCGGTCTTTCCAGCGGTAAATAGGTGGTGCCTCCTCCTGTCCACTTTTCTTTTCCTGTTCCTTTATCCTTGGGGTCTTCTGGTCTGTCCTGTCCCCTTCTCTTTATCCTCATCTTCATTCTGACTGCAGCAGATGTATTTTGGTGGGGAGAGGTTGAGACAAGCTCTGGCTGTCCTTGAACTCTCTATGTGGACCAGACTGACCTTCAACTCAGAGATCCTCCTGCTTCTGCCTCATGAGTGCTGGGTGCTGGAATTAAAGCTGTGTGCCACCATGCCATGCAAAAGCATCATTCCACATTAACTATAGTATTTTCTCTGGTGTTCTGAGAAGTAAAATCCTGGGGTAAGAATTTTGGTCATTTCATTTTGACAAATTTTGAACAGTGCTCTTTTTAATCATTTTATTTAAGAAATTAGGAAAAGAGAGCAGTGAGAATTTGGTTTTTGGATTTTGTCCACAGGTTTCAAAAACTTTCAACAAGCAAGTGACCCATGTCATTTTCAAAGATGGATATCAAAGCACGTGGGACAAAGCCCAGAAGATAGGGGCAAAGCTGGTTTCCGTCCTCTGGGTTGAAAAGTAAGTAGTTGACCTCTATTTTTCTCCAGTAGCTTTTGAAGATTGGTAAAATTCTCCTTTTAGTGCTTTGCCTAGGTTATAGAATTTGATAATATTTGGTTTTCATCTTTTCTCAGCCTTCTATGGAGGCAAGTGCCTTAATATCTTTAGGCCTCAACTTCTGCAGCTGAAAAATGAGTGAAATGCTGATTCTGTGTAGAGGGAAGGTGTGTATGAAGGCCTAAGGCAGTGGTGTGCCTTGGCTGTGCAGGAGATATGGAATGTGACGGAGCACTGTGTGTTGTTACCTAATGTGGCTGTTGACACAGACCTTCATTGCCAGAGTTTATCTTCTCTCCACGCTGGAAGCTGTATACCTCAGTGTCTGCGACTTGTTCTTTTGAGATGTCCTTGGCCTGTCCGTGGCCATCCCTTCCTAGGTTCTCATGACATTCCCTCTGTTTACGTTTCTGTCCTCATTTTCTCTTGAAAGGTTGTCAGTCACATTGGGTTAGGCCTTCAGCAATGACTTTCCTTACTTTACTTCCTTCTTTAAATATCCTGTCTCCAAATCAGTCCCTTTGCGGTTTTGTTAGGAATACAATTGTGTGGGGTTTAATGACAATCCAGCCATCAAAGGGAGGTTTAGGTGGGAGCTGAAGTCAGTAGGTCAGGTGCACAGTGTGGAGGCTCTTCTGGGAGTGACATGGAATTAACTGTGCTTTGAGATTGAGGTTAGCAGAAGCTGACAGTGATGAGGAGCCGTTGAAAGTTCAGATCAGACCAGGACAGTAAGCAGTGTGGTAGTGAGGACTGACCAGTTCAGGATTTAAAAACAACAACAACAAGTAACTAGTGTGTTTGTGTGTGTAAGGCTCTCTGTGTACATGTGTGGGGTTGCTAAGGACGGCTGTTCATTGCCTGATGTAGTCGGACTCTGCGGAACCAGAAAGATGGCATTGGCTGAGATTGGGAAGGCTCTAGAGAACTGGGGCTGGTAGCTATCGAGATGTGCGGAATCGAATGTCAGATACTTACTAGACCTTACTGTAGAGGTGACAGGTGAGTGGGTAAACAAGTTCTGGGAGAGACTGGCAACTAAAATGGGGAGTTTTTTGTACTGGGGTTGTTAATTAAAGCTCTGCACTAAACGTGAGCCTGGGTAAGCAGATGAAGGAGGAAAAAGTTGGATGTGTCTGGGTCTGGACGTCAGGCTGAGAGGAATGGGGGAAGGACACTGAAGAGTGGAGTGTTGAGTGGCCATGCTGCTTAGTTTTCAGAAACAAGTGGACCTTTTATTTGGGAAAACACATTGAACTATCTGTACTCGGCAATATTTCTGACCTCAGATGTGTGGGGTCTTTTCTTTACTGGGCAAGTAAGTTAGTTACCAGTTCACTTAGCACCAGCTGGATGTCCAACAGCTCAGTTATGACACAGAGTGTCAGATCGCACAGAGTGGGGACTCAGTCCTTCAGGTCTGTACTGACCTGAGATGGCAGTCATAAGTTTAGGTCTCCACCACTTCTGTCCCACCAGCTATGAACAGGGTTTCCGTTACTCCCTTCTTGAGTTGATGGTTTGTTCGATAGCTCACATTATTCAAGGAAGAACTCTTGCATCTCCCCGGCCTGTCAGGACTCTCCTCACCCACCCCCCCCCCCCCCCGGCCTGTCAGGCTGCTTTCCTCAGGTCACGGGTTTGTTGCAAAGGGTGCTTCTCAGGAACTACCAAGTAGAAGAGATGCACACAGGGTTCTTGTGCCTGAAGCCCCCATACCCTCTTAGAGTGTGCCACCTTCTCTGTATATTAGAACACCTGAAAGCTCATCCAACCCCCTTGCTGGTTTGTATAGGACTGAATCTTCACTGTTCCCATTTTTTAATTTAATTTTATTTATTTATTTTTGGGTTTTGAGACAGGGTTTCTCTGTAGCTTTGGAGCCTTCCTGGAACTAGCTCTTGTAGACCAGGCTGGCCTCGAACTCACAGAAATCCACCTGCCTCTGCCTCCTGAGTGCTGGGATTAAAGGCGTGCGCCACCGCCGCCCGGCCACTGTTCCCATTTTTGAAGGTGTGTGAGTAGCGTAGAGGTTCTAGCCTCAAGTTCTCAGTTAGTCCTTCCGGGCCAGCCAGGTTCCCACCATAAAACCCGTCATTAGCAGAAACTTAACAGACTATTATGCACAATAAAAGATTAATATTCAGGAATTTTAGAAGTAGAAGCCGTGTGACAGGCACTAGGACAGTGATCACATAGATCTCAAATTATAACACATACATTTGTTCTAGCCAGTTTGGAGTTACAGCAAAATAGGTCAGAAAGTGTAATGTTGATATTTCTACTCTACCCAGCCTCCTGCACGGTCAGCTTCCTGCTTAGGACTGGTGTGTTCCTGGCAAGTTGTTCAGGAGCCAGCGTTCAGATGTCTTCGTCACTCTGAGCTCAGCCTTACTGCTGTTTCATTTAGATTCCTCTTAGTCTTCTAAAATAGCAGGGGGGATTGCTTTATGATGTAGGATTCAGGAAATGTCCTATTCCATTGACCTTTTTCAGATTATCTGTCACCAAATAGGGAGGATGGATGGGTTCCATTTGTTAGATGAAAGTCAAGGAGGAGTGGCTCATGTAATCTCTGTGCTTGGGAGGATTGTTGGGTCTACGTAGTAAGACCTTGTTTAAAAAACAACAAAAATAAGATTTTTAAAAATAGGATACAAACGGGCTGTGTGACATTACTGTCTGTGGAATGGAAGTTTTAGTGCCCTGAACTTCACACACAAATAATTATTCCATATTCAAAATGCTTGAGGCAAGAAGTGTTTTCAGATTTGGGGATATTTGCATCTATTTATTGGATGAGCATCTCGAATATTAAACTCTGCAAAGTTTAAAAGACTAGTTTTAGAGACTAGGTGGAATGTTTACCTAAGTTAATACTGTCTCAAAATTTTAAAAAAAGGAAAGTAATTTCAGTCTTCAAATAAGGCAATTCAACCGTAAAATACTGAGCTCAGGTCATTTCATGTGCCTAATGATTCTGCCCACTTTTACATTTCTCTTGTATGTTTTAGATCTATGTGCACCCTGTTTTTCACAACATCACATATCATTTTTTATTGAACCTATATCCATATGCTAAATATAGTAAGACAGCCTCTCATACATTTACAAACATACATATAGGTACTGTTCTTGTTGATACTCATTCCTGAAGAATGAAGTTTTCTCAAGTATTTTCCTTAAATAATTTTTATTTTTATTTTATATATATATCAATTATATATAAATATTGGTTATATTGTAAATATTTTCTTTTTTATTTATTATTTATGCAACACACCTGCACACCAGAAGAGGGCACAATATCTCATTACAGATGGTTGTAGTCACCATGTGGTGGCTGGGAATTGAACTCAGGACCTCTGGAAGAACAGCCAGTGCTCTTAATCTCTGAACCATCTGTCCAGACCCTGTAAATATTTTCTTATTGTAAACTCCCTTGTGAGGTTATTCGTGTGTTCTGGCGGTAAGAGCTTTGTCATACATGTTGTTTGCAAACCTGTCTTTCTCAGTTTATATGTAGCCTCCACTTCTTCAGTTGTATTCCTTTACATAGAAACTTTTTTGATGGTTTTTCTTTGGTTTCCTCTGCTTTGATTGTCATCCTTAGGAAATCATTGCCAAATCCAGACCACACAGATTTGTATCTCTTAAGGGGTCTTAATGGTTTATGTGCTGTCTTTCATCTGTGTTCTACTCTGAGTGAATGTAAATGGCAAAGGAGGGTTCTGCTTGTGTTGTCTTGCATGTGGGCAGGTAGATGCCACAACACCACTGTTTGAAAAGATTAATGTTTTTGGACCCATTGGTGAAAATTGGTTAATATCATAGATTTATATCCAGACTCTCAGTTACCCTTATCTTTTCTTCATTTTAATTGCTACTTATTTATTTGTGTGTGGGAGGGGGTGGTGCTTCTGTAGGTATGCTTATGCCATGGCACACAGATACTAATCAGAGGACAACTTGTAGAGGTCTGTGCTCTCCTACAATCACGTGGGTTCTGGGAATGGAACTCAGATCATCACTCTTGGTGCCAAGTGTCTTTATAGTCTGAGCCATCCCAAAGAACTATATAGTGGAGCAATCCTTACATATTTGCACATAGAGATCTATACCACTTTTTTTAAACTAACCTTTTGAAATTTTATTTTTATTACATGTATTTAAGTATATGAGTGTGTAGGTTTACAATGTGTGTACAGTGCTCACAGAGGTCAGAAGAGGCTATTGGACCCCCTGAAACTGGAGCCATGGGTGGTTGTGAGCTACCACGTCGGTGCTGGAACCTGAATCCAGGTCCTCTGCAAGGACAACTTGTGTCCTTCCCACTGAGCCATGGCTGCAGACCTTGTCCCATGCTCTTATATAAAATAATACTTTATATGGCAGGTTGTGGCTTAGTTGGTAGAGTGTTTGCCTGGCATGCACAGAACCCTGGATTGACCGCCCCCCCACCCCCCAGCGCAATATAAAGTGGGGCTGTGGTGCATGTCTATAATCCCGTTATTCCACCTGGGGTCATAGTCTTTGCCCCAAGTCAGGTCTGGCCTTATGAACTCAATAAACCATTCAGAAGAGCCAAATTAATACTGGGAAACAGGAAAATGGTGATCATGAAGAGATTAAGACACACTTTGGGGGTGTCTGCCCCTCAAAGTGAGCTGACTCCAAGTAGAGGGTAAAGGTGGATGTTCCCAGCAGCTGCTGGAGTCATTTCACTGCAGGGGCATTTCTTCTTTCTGCCTTAGCTTGCCCATATCATTTGCTTTTTTCCTATACTTGGTAAAGCAGGAAAACGTGTTTGGACATTGAGTAAACCTGCTTTCTGCTTTTAAGTTGTCTCTTTTATTTGGCTTATCGAGTTCTGGTTTCAGACACAGGTTGTAACCCCCAAGTTTTATAACAATCCCAGCATTCCCAAACGGGGGTTTGAGCTATGGAGTAGGGCATAGAGGCAGGAGAAGGATCAGAGTTCAAGGTCATCCTCAGCTACACAGGAAGAGTTGTTTGAGGCCGTGTGGGCAATGTAAGACCCAATCTCCAAAAATGGGGGGGTGGGGTTGTATTAAAGATACAGGAAATAGCATAACTGATCTGATAGACATTTTTATTTGACTCCCCTTTCCAGTCAGAATCAGTGTGATGTGGAACCTCTGGACACTACCATTCTCTAGATACATGTCTTTCTGCAGGTTTAAATGCCATAAATGGAGTTTTTAGTTCAAAGGGACTTACACATTGTGATTTGTGGTAAATGCTGCCAAGTTTTCCTGGAAAGAATGCCTTAATTTCCACTCTTTCTAGTAATATAGAAAGATATGTCTTAATTTGTAAGTAAAAAGTATTGTTTTTATTCTTAATTTTCCTGATTTTAAGTGAGCTGAGATGACCTTTTAATCACTAGTCTGGCTTTTCTTTTAACTGCCTGGAGTCACTTACCAGTTTTTCATTGGCTGGTCATGAATGTGGAGTCTTTTGGGTACCAGGTTTCAGACTGTAACAGTCTCTGATGAAAATGACCTTTCCTTTGGAGAACAGAAAATTCTGTATCCAAGAAAACAAAAGATGAAGCCAGAATAATTAAAGATCAACCTGGCTCTCATCTTCTGGGTCTTTTGGAGAAAGTTGAGCATAAATTAAAACAACAACAACAGAAAAAGAAATGCATCCATTAGCTTTTGTCAGCCTGCTCAAGGTAGGTCTAAGACTGGGGCAGGTCCGGGACCTAGGCCTGTGGAAGAGGAACTCTTCCTGGTTGGTGTGGCTGGCAGCATGATGGTGTGTGGGAAGAACATGAGAAACCTGTAGTGACCTCTTTCCACAGCTGTGTGAAACAGAAGTGGTGATCAGCAAGTACACTGCAGGAAGACTCTTTGGCTGGCTGTCCCTCGCAAAGTCTCAGCATGCCCCTAGCATGTGCCTTCTCTTAGAAGAGGTGCGGTGGGCTATAGAGGACATTAGGCTTACAGAAGGTAAGAGAGAGATTTGGTTTCTAATGTGACATGAGGAAAGATGGGCCTGACAAACTTCATACTTAGCAAACACTAATATTTCTACAAATGCCCTTTATAATTACATTTTCTCGTTCAGTTACAGTCTCCAATGAGATTCTAAGAACATAATCCCACATCCTGCGGATTCAGGTCTGGATCCACAGATGGAGAGATGGAGACTGGTGCGCAGCCTCTCTGCTTTGTTCTAACCCTCACTGGGTACAGCCTGGTTTTTAGCGCCCAGAACTCAGGTCCCAGTTCAGATCCACTGTTTTCTCTGCTCGGAGACTGCTCAAACAGACCTTCCTGTGTTCTTCCTTGTGTCCCAGGACTGTGTGCTAGGCAAGTGAATTTTGAGATGTGTCCAGACCTAATCCTAATACAGTATATTTGTGTTAGAAAATGATACCCTGCTGCTTAGGTGCCTCACAGACTGGATTAGGGGGTAAAGGGCAACAGTTTGGAGGAGGTGAAGGAGCAGCAGGACTGGCCCTTGTGAGGGAGTGGGAAAGAAGCAGCTGCAGCCTCCCTCAGCTCTGAATTGGCTACTGCTGGTGTTGTCAGGACTGCCTTGTGGCCACTAGATGGGGTGCTAATGTTACCATAGAAGTCTATTAGGAAGCATTTTCTGTTAATCATATTGATGGGGTGCCAGATAAATGGGAGGCTTTTGGTTATTAGTGGAGTTTGGCTTTATTATTTTAATTACAGGTCTGTGTGGGTAGATGCGTGTGAGTTCCCCAGGGAGGCCAGAGGCATCAGCTCTGCTTGGAGTTGAGTTACAGCTGGTTGTAACTTAGCTGACAGGCTCTGGAAATCAAGATTCGGTACACTGGAGAAACATTACATGCCCTTAACTACTGACTCATCTCTCTAGACCTTGTTTTTGTTTTTGACACAAGGTCTCACTTGGGCTACATCACAAGCTGTCCTGGAACTCACTGTGTAGATCATGCTGACCTTGAATTCACAGAGATCCACCTGCTATTAATTCACGTGCCTAGTTCAGTGTGAGTTTTTACTGAGTAGCTTCACACCTTAGCACGTGTGTGAACATGCAAGTCCCTTGCCTAGATTTATGTTATTGCATCATGTTTCACTTCATGTGGAAATTGACCAAATTCTGAATCTGAGCTTGAATGTACATCCTGTCACGCTGATACGTGAGTTCTTGAGATGCTTATTCTAAAGTTAGATTAGACATGTCTTCTGTAAGTATGTCACCTAGACCAGGCACAAATTTTGCTGATATGAATCAAGCCTTCCCGAAACAATTAGCTATAGAACGTATTTAGTAATTTTATAAACTTGGGCAGATGGTCTGTGAGCTAAACTTAGTTTGTAAACCAGAAGGGAGGTGACTGTTTACACACTAGAGCTGGTGCAGACATGTCCATTGTAGCTGACCTTGTCCTTATGGTGACCAGGATAGTCTATGTGTGCTAATAGGATCTGTAGTTTCTGTTTCTCTTATATTCACGAGTCCCAACCGTTTCTCTCCTTCTACTGACATTTTTCTTGAGTGAGAACAAGCTGGTGAGAACTCAGGGTTAAGCTCAGCTGGGTGGAGAAGAAGCGCCTGAGGGACATCACTTCCCTCCTGCTGCTCTTCCCTGAGGGACATCACTTCCCTCCTGCTGCTCTTCCGAGGCTCTTCCTGCCTTTGTTGGTTTTTCTGTTTTCCCTTTCATCTCCAGCCTTCTCTCATCTCACCATGTGTCTGTAGCTCAGGCTGGCCTTCAGCTTACAGCAGTCTGCACCTCTGTCTCCCAAGTGTTGAGATCATGGGCGTGAGTCAGTACACCCCGCTCTTCTGTCAGGACCTTTCTGAAGCTGTGGGCTCTGGAGGCTTAAGTGATGGGATTGTTTCTTAAAACCAGTTTTGTACATGTATGCCTTAAACCAAGTATGGTGGCTTATGTCTGTAACACTAGCACTTGGGAAGCTGAGACAGGAGAATCACTGAGACTTCAAGGATCGATTGGGCTATATGACTAGTTCCAAACAGCCTGAGGTACAATGTGAGACCTTGTCTCAAAATATAGGTGTTTTATAACCCCTTAAGTACCACCTGCCCCTTTACAGCCCCTGCCCCGGAGCAGCCTCTGGTCTGGACTCTGTAGCCAGAAGTTAGTTTCCCTGCTATAGGGTTTCAGGCAGATGGACTCTTCTAGCATGCATTGCTTGGCTTCCTTCAGCCATGTGATAGTTTAGAGATTTCTCCATGTCTTCTGCAGCAATAGTTTCCTTCGGTTGGTTAGCCAAGCAGTATCTATTGCATGTACATACCACAATGTGTTTGCCAGTGGTAGAAACTTGAACAGTTTTCCATTTTTGGTTACTATGAATGAAGTTGTCATGGAGATTTGTGTTTGTGCCTTTCTGTGTTTTCATTTCTCGTGGTTTATGACCCAAACAAGGTGGCCGCGTGGTTTCATGTTCCTCCAACAGTGTGAGTGTCCTTTTGTTCCATGCTTTCACCCACACTTGGGATTTAGCTACTAAGAGTGGATATATAGCAGTCTCTCCTACATTCTAATTTACATACCATACAATTTGCAGTGGAAGTATCCAGTTCACTGCTTTTAAACATACTCAGAGTTGTGCAGCCATCGCCACAGTGTTAAACTATTTTGTTCCCTTGATTTGAAGCCTTGCCTTTTAGTCATCACTCTCCATGCCTGCAACCTCAGCAACTCTCTGTCTTTATAGTTTCCCAGTTATGAACATTGTGCATAAATGCAGTCACGTCGTAAGGAGCACCTGAGGTTACTTCTTAGCAAGGTCCTTCATGTTGTCATTTTTATTTGCTTCCTTTTTCTGACCAAATAGCATTCGATTGTATGGATGTATGCATGCACACACACAGTAAGGAAAGGACTCGAGCATTACAGGGCTTAGGGTGGAGCTCAGCTTCTTTTCTGTTGCTGTGATAGAAATACCCTGACAGAGCAACTTAGGGAGCAGAGGTTTGTTGGACTCAATTCCAGGGTACAGTTCACTGTGGCAGGCAGGTCACAGCAGCAGGGATGAGCGGGCCGGTCCTGTTAGATCCGCAGTCAATGGAGAGCAGTCAGTGTGCGTGTGCTGGTGCTCAGCTGCCCTCCCCATTTCACAGTCCAGATCCCTTGCTCGGGGAATGGTCTCATCCACAGTTAAGGTGGGTCCTCTTTCATCCTTTAATGTAGTCAAGAGAGTTTGTCAGAGGCATTCTCAGAGGCTAACTTTAATCTAGAAAGTTGCTTATAGAAATATATGCCTCTTAGGTCTTAGATGTTGTCAATGGACACTAACCATCACTGGGTGAAAGGAGTCATTCCTTTCAGCCCCACCCCACCCCTGCTTGATCTATGTGGACATTATCTGGTGTTTCCTTTAAGTTTTATTTTTAAATAGTTTTCTTTTTATAATTTTTTATGTTTTTTATATATTTATTGTATTTTATATGCATTGGTATTTTACCTGCCTGCATATCTGTGAGGTTGTCAGATCCTCTAGAACTGGAACTACAGACAGTTATAAGCTGCTGTGTGGGTGCTGGGAATTGAACCAGGGTCCTCTGAAAGAGCATTGAGCCATCTCTCCAACCTCAAGATTTATTTTTATTTACATGTATGAGTGCCTGCATGTCTCACATGCATGCAGTACCCACAGTGGCCAGAAGAGGGCATTAGATCCTCTGAACTGTAGTTACAAATGAATGTGAGTCACCTACTGTATGTGCTGAGACTGATCCAGTGCTCTTAACTGTGGAGCCATCTCTCCAGACACAGGGAATTTGTTTTTAACCATTCCCCCATCAGGGTGCCCAGCTGCCACAGATAGATATGCATTCTTTGCATACAAACATTCTTTCTCTTTATACCAATGTGCTTGATACTATTTTGTTAAGTTAGTGGGTTGTGCTTACAGTTCTGATAGGAAGTAGGTAGTTGGATCTTGAGTCTACCATAAATACACTTCCTGTTATGGGCTGTTGTTGTTTGTTTTTTCCCTTCCCTGAGTGCTGCTGCCTGCCATCCCTATGTCCAAACTTTTGGGTTTCAGTTGTCTCACATGGACCCAAAGCCTCCACCCTGGTGCTGGGGAGTGGGTATGGCTAGGCACCCTGTTTCCCTACTCTTTCCCATTTATTCTGTTGTGTCCCCATCTCCCCACACACACCCAAAGGCTGGGAGAATCTGAAGTCCTTGACTCCCCTGCCTGCTTCTGGTTTCCCTAGGCACCTCTTATCTATTCCTTGTTTTGTTGGTTTATGTCCTTTTTGTTTTCTTTCACTGTGATTTTATTGGGATTTAGGGGAACAAGAGAAAATCGTGCACTTGCTCTGTTGTTTTATCCAGAGGTCAAGAACCTGTTTTTATCATCGAAGCATTGCTCAGTTAAGTGAACCTCCAATGGCTTCTACCCTGGTTATTACAGTGCCCTTGGTTACTCTCTTGCTCCTGGATCCCGTTCTTCAGGTGACCTCTCTGTGACATCTCCTTCCCCACCCATCTTTCCTTACATAGGGCCCACAGGAGCCAGAGGCACCAAGTCCTCAGGAACCAGAACTCTGTGCGATGGTTTCTCCTACTTGGGATTGTCTGCCTTAGCTTTCTCAGTGTGTTGGTGGTGGTATATAGGAAGGCTGCTCATTTGTTTTTATGGTGGTGGTATATAGGAAGGCTGCTCATTTGTTTTTATGTTGATTTTTGTATCTGCCACTTTTCTGCAAGTGTTTTATGATTCCCTTTTGTGTAGGATCATATCTTCTACAAATAAGAACATTGATGCCTTCCTCTTCTATTTGTATCCTTTTTACTTATTTCCCTTGTCTCTTTGCTCTTGCTAAAACTTCAAGACTTCTCCATTCTACTTTTTGAAACAGGGTCTTATGTAACTCTGGCTGGAGCTTGCTGTATAGACTAGACTGATCATGAACTCTCTGACCATGAACCTCTGCCTCCTGAGTGCTGGATTAAAATCATGAGCCACCGGCCTGGAGGGATGGCTCAGCTATTAAAGGCTAGGCTCACAACCAAAAATCATGAGCCACCTTGCCTGCCTTTCCTGGCTGTATTCTTTCACTTGAAGTACATGCACACTCAAATGGGACTGGTTTGTAGTGCAACAAAAGTGTCATTCTTTCTTATTGGATTGGGGGTGTAGTTAGTGAACTACACCCCTAGTTCATATGCTCTGGTTGTCAGTCCCCTCCCCCATACCACCCTGAGGGAGCAATAGTAGGTGCAGAAGCATCCACAGCTGCTGGAGAGGCTCACCACACACACTGTAATAGTTAATGAAGTCATTCCTCTAACTTCAGTAACTGTTGGGAGATAATGGGGAAGGATCATATGGTAGATGAGAAGATACTAACCACTAAGGTTAGGAGTGGAAGGGAAATGGGCTGAGGACAAGGATGAGGATTAGAGCAGCTGAGGGAAAGAATGAGTGAAAAGTAAATGGAAAGGAGGAACCTGGATACTGTTAGGACCCACAGTTAAAGATTATTACAGCTACAGAAGATGGAGTAAAGAGGGGGCTGCGCATGGAGAAGAGAGAAGAAATGAGGTAGGAATGAGAGGAGAGATTGGCCATGTATAGAATGAATATAATCTAGCAATGTCATAATCAAAGCAAGACCATTAAGACATGCTTTTGCACGCCAGAGAGATGGCTCAGAGGTTAAAAGCACTGGCTGTTCTTATAGAGGACCTGGGTTTAATTCCCAGCACCCACAATGGCAGCTCACACTGTCTCATGCCTTCTTCTGGTCTCTATGGATACAAGGCACACAAGTGGTGTACAGACAAACTTGTACTCATAAAATAAAGATAAATGTGAAAAGATATTTATGTGAGGATGGAAATTGAAAAGGCGAAAACAATGTTAAAATTATCATATCAGGCAGTATGTCTTCCTTGTTGGGATGGGTTCTGAATCCCTCCCCTCCCTGTGATGTCTCATGTGGCAGAATACTGATGAGAGAGATGCAGTTTTGTTATAGCTCACAGTTTTAAATCAGATTTGTGGGTGTGCAGTGTTCAAACAAATGACCTTTTGGGTTGAGTTTCTGCTCTTTTGCCAGTAGGTGTCAGGCCTTCCTTGAGTTTTTCCCAGCCCTCTAGATGGACTGTTGCTGTTGGGAAATGTCCATGTCATTGTTCCACATGTGCTAGATGGTGACACCCACTTGAGCTAGTGGGAGTTAAGTCCAAGGTGCTGGTATGGCTGTGCCTATGCTATTGTTTACCTTGTTGGCTGCACATTCTTCTTACCTGGGCTTTGGCTGCCTCTGTTCCTGTCTACTTCCATGGTGTCTGCTAAGTTCTGAGCTCAGCAGAAATTTTCTGTTCTTGGTCACCTGTGGAGTTTGGAGGGTGCTTCCTTCTGATGGTATTGCTCCCAGAACACCCACAGAAAATCTCACCTTCAGACTTGCTCTGAAGTGTGACACATTGACTGCTGTTTCCACAGTCTGTTAATCTTGAGTCTGTCAGCCTGGGTATATTTATCAACCCCTGGGTATATGTCTAATCCCTGCCCCATCTCTCTAGTTCACCAGTTCCTGTGTCTCCAATGTAGGGAGTGAAGGTGGGTGGGGAGCGCTAATTTTATTTTGGCAGTGGTTGGGATTGAACCCAGTGTGTCGTACTTGCTAACACTAAGCCACTCTCTCATAGTCTCTCAGGGTAGAAGGAAATGCATCCTCCTTCCTCATCACCCCCCAAGAGCTTGGATTACAGACATGTACTTGGTGCAGGAGAATTGTCTGGATTCTGTCAATCATATTTTAAATAAATGTTGATTGGCCAGGCAGGAAGTATAGGCGGGTCAACCAGACAGGAAATAGAGGTGGGGGGGCAGGGGCGACCATATAGAAGATTTGGGGGAATCTAATTTATACCAACTTATATTTGGCATTATATGTATTTATATATTATTGTAAAATATATTAACTGCTGCCTGATACACAGTTCTCATGGTGTGTGTGTGTGTGTGTGTGTGTGTGTGTGTGTGTGTGTACATATAAAGCAAAGACAGTTTCTCACTGGACTGCCTTGTGTTGGTTTTACAGATGCAGGATGGTGGGAGCACGTGTCAATGAATCTTTGTTCCCTGCAGTGAATACTAATGAACATTTACCAAGCCCAATGAGAAAAAAAGTAAGTGTGCATCTTCGGTGTAGACAGGGTGATTATGGATGTATCACTCCCGGTATTTATTCTAGAAATCATTTTCGTAGATATTGTTCAGAGTGTCTTAAGTGTGCTGTTGCTTTTCTCATATAAAATTTCTAATTTGCTGTAAAGTTTTTTTTTTGTTTGTTTTTTAGTTTTTTTTTTTGGTATATGAATGCTTTGATGTAATCTATAGAAAATGGAAGAGATGTAGTTGACCTTGAAATTAAAACTTGCCCCAAGATTAGGCAGTCTTTTGTGTTTGTTTGTGTTTGGTGTTTCTTTTTTTTAATTTTTATTTTATGTGTTTATGTTTTTCCTGCCCCTGTGTCTGTGCACTACATGCAAGTCTGGTGCCCATGGAATCCAGAAGGGGGAATTGGATCCCTTGGAGGTAGAGTTGGTTGTGGGCTGCCAAGTGGATGCTGGGGATTGAACCAGGTCCTCCACAAGAGCAGTCAGTGCTCTCAACTGCTGAGACATCTCTCCAGCCCCTGGTTTTTCTTTGAAGTATCAAAAGCACCTTGTTCTCATGCAAGAACCTCTGGAGATTTGCTGACCTAATCAAGATTGAATGATGTGGATGAGAACTGTAGACTTGAAGCTGAGTGAAAGAATTGGCCGTGGCTTCTCTGCACTTTAGAAGACACTGCATGGTGTCTGCCCATTATGTTGATCACAGTAAGCCGGGTGCCAGGGCAGATGAGGATACTCCCCCAAGGCTTCTCCAGACGTCCTCATCTGATTCTGGGCAGTTCTTGACTGTAACGTGCCCAAGTAAAGGACTTGGAACAACACATCAGGAGTACATGCTGTTTTCATTTAACACACTTGGAAAACTCAAGCAGAACAGGCATCTCTGATGTTTCTTCCCTCTGTCACTTCAGGTTGACTGGTGACCTGGGTCAGAGTCCAGAGTGCTCACTACATGTCAGCACTGTACCTGTGCTACACAGTGAAGCTCTGCTGAGCTAGGTGTTCTGCTTGCTGGGCTGCTTTTCTTCCCCACTTAATAGTGTGTCTTTGATCATATTAATTTTGTTTTATATTGCATATTATGAGTGAGCCTTTTCTATATATACTCACAATCTATGAGTTTTTTATGAAGCATGTTACATGTGTAATGAGCCTTTACTTGTGAACACAAACATAGACGTAGAGTTGGTGACTCGATGTGCAAATAGCCTTAGATTTGGAGATTCTGTCAATAGTGTGCAAGAGCATGTCTTTGTTATCCAGTACTTTTGTATTATCTTTACACTTTGTCTAGTCTAATGTATAAATAGTGACTACCTGTAGCCTACACTTATCACTTCTAAAACCTTCCTTTTTCTTCCTTTTTCCAAATGCAATTGCCAAACATGACTTGAGAAACATTATTTTAGGTGCTTGTACAGCAATTTCTGTTCTCTGCTCCCAACCTGACCCTGTGATTTGTTTAGTCACATCGTCATATTATCTGTTCCCTCTCTCCCGACCAAGCTCCTTTGACGTACGCTCGAGACTCACTTTGCAGCCTTCCGTGGCTTTGTGTGGATGTCACGTTACCTCGGCCCTCTCTAACACTCCCTGTTGCAGTAGTAGAGGTCTTTCTGCTGTGGCTGCTGCCTGGTTCTGTCAGTTTCATCCCGTGACCCAAGTTCCTAGGTGCTGTATGGATTTGTAAGGAAGCTTTGCTATTTTCAGGTTCTGTAAATCTTTCTTTTTTAATCAACTAAACCTCATTCTAACGGCCACCATCTCTCTAGTGATAGACACCAAATACTAAGGTCACAGAGTGGAACCCCTATCCTCCGCTTGCCACTTACCATGGACTCTGCCCCATGGGAAGAGTACTCTAGGTACCCCGCTAACCCTCGACAGAATAATGTGCACAAGCTGTACAGACTGTCCTGACTGTGCAGCAGGGAGCCTGCTGGACTTAACCTCCCAGCTTGCACGAGTAGAACCTACTTACCCACTAAGGCTCTTCCCTGTCACTCATCACTTTGGTGCAAGCTCTCATATGCTGAGGACCAGTGCCCGAAACTAAGGCCTGCCTGACCAAGAAAGTCAAGAACAAAACTGGGGTATAGACCTACAAGGGCCAGAAGCAACTAAGACAAAGAAACTATGATTCATTTCTTTAATTACTGAAATAATAGCTTTTGTGTTCTGTGTCATTGGAGGGAAGTTGGTGTGAGGATAGCAGAATGCCTAGGCTGCTGCTTAGAGCATTCTTGGCTGCTGAGAATGCTGGCGTCCGGAAATAGCTCAGAAAACAATTGCATAGTATATAGCCTTTTACTCTGTCTCTTAAATTCTATTTGTCAGAAATAAGTATTGCCAACTCACATACAGTATAACAAATCACTCATTACGCCTTTAATCCCAGCACTCGGGAGGCAGAGGCAGGTGGATCTCTGGGAGTTCGAGGCCAGCCTGGTCTAGAAGAGCTAGTTCCAGGACAGGAACCAAAAAAAAAAAGCTACGGAGAAACCCTGTCTCGAAAATTAAAAAAAAAAAAAAAAAAAAAAAAAAAAAAGAAATTCTTTTAATTTTGATGTCATTATAGTTTCCAGAAGTGTATGGAAAGGACTTTCTCTCCTGTTTTAAAAAAACAATCAACAATCATAGAGACTGGAGAGATGGCTCAACAGTCCTTCAGAGGACCTAGCTAGGTTCTCTTCCCAGCATCTACATGGTGACTCACAACTGTCTCTAACTCTAGTTTCTGGGGATCTGGCACCCTCTTTTGGCCTCTATGGGCACCAGGCATGCATATGGTATACATACATAAATGCAGGTCAACATTTCTTCACATACAAACAAGAAAATCTTTTGTTTTTGTTTTTTTTGCTTTTGTTTTTTTTTTTTCAAGACAGGTTCTCTCTGTGTAGTCCTGGCTGACCTCAACTCACAGAGATCTGCCTTCCTCTGCCTCCTAAGTACCAGGATTAAAGGTATACACCACCACCACCCAGCATAAGTAAATCTTTTAAAAATAAACAATAAAGAACACAGTACACTTTCATTAATATTGACATCCTTTTTTTTTCTAGCACAAATGTATGCAGCCTAAAGATTTTATTCCTAAAACACCAGAAAATAGCAAAAGACTTCAAAAGAAGTTTGAGAAAATGGCTGAAGAGCTACAAAGGCAGAAGACAACCCTTGGTAAGCCAAGTCCACTGTCGTAACAGCTGGAGGTGTGGAAGCTGCTGTAGCTTTAGGGAGGAGGGAGAGCCCAGCACCATCTGCTCACTGGAGACTGAGTGGTAACTGAGAGAGCCAAAGGGAAGGACAGTCAGAAAATCCTCATCACTCATTAAGTCAGTGGAATTCTTTTCTGAGAAATGATTACAGGAGAAAAGCAATTCCATTTCTTTAATGTTGCCTTTTTATCTCATGCCTGGTCTTTTTGTGTCTTTACCTAAAATAGGTAAAACTTAGGCAATGTTTGCTTTGAATGCTATAGGGAAACACCTTGGGCCCACTTTCCTTGGTCAGATTCAAGTGTGGATGTCTATGGAGTATGAACAGTGCTCAGTAGGACCACTTTCTGAAACCTGGAGAGAAAACAGTTTTAGAAGCCAACCCACATTCCAGCTTTCTTGTTAGTTGTGTGATTGTGTACATGATATCAACTTACCTGTGACTCAGTGATTACCTCTGTAAATGAGGATGCCAACACCTATCATCTTGTAGGGCCTGGGTACACCTGGATGAATAATGCATGTTCCTTACTGGGAGCTCAGCAAGGGTCTATTGTCAGTGCCACGATTCACGACTGGGATAATACTGTCTGGGTAGAGGATGGCCCTGAAGGGAGCAGGATGCAGGGGGTGGAGACGGCCTTAGCAGAATCAAACTGGTGAGGTGTGGAAGCATTTTCTTGGACTTAAAGTTGAACTGTTTCCAGATGATGGTGTTCCCGTCCTCCAGTTTGAGTCTCGCTCGTTGGTGTACAGCTCCTCAACTCCTGTCAGGAGTCACCAGAGCATGATGGAAAAGAGGCTACAAGAGATGAAGGAGAAAAGGGAAAATCTTTCCCCTACCTGTAAGTGATGATTTGTAAAATGAAAATAATTCTGGTGAATTACAGAAGATGTATTAAGTCATAGTTGTTCTAGATATTTCCTGTGAAACTTCGAAGGTTTCTCAGCCACAGCACCGTTGACTTTGGGGGATAATTCTTTGTTTTGTACACTATCTAAACCAGTAATAACTCTCCCTCACCTTGGGACAGACATTGTCCCATGTCTACTTCAGCACTAGGGTCCTACTTGGAGGTAAATATTAAGAACTTCCATGGTTAGCAAACAAATGAAGACATTCATTTGATTTCGTTTACGCTTTAGGCAAGTTGGATTTTTAAACTTTCATTCTACATATTCTGTAAGTTAATGCTTTGGGGACAATAATTGATAAGAATTCATTTTTGTCAGTCTAATGTCTACAATATACTTTATGTAGTCTTTCTACTCATTATATTATATTAAGCTTAGAATATATAGTTAGTCATTTAATTTGTATATGGGATCAAGAGCAGAATGGATAGATAGGCTGGTATCCTGACCAGTAGGAAATTGTGATTCAGTTCAGTAACATGTCATTGTTTTATCAGCTTCTCAGATGTTTGAACAGGCTCAGCAGACTCCAAATACCTCTCTGTGTGAAGCATCTTTGAACGTTTCTCGTGAATCTTTAAGTTCAGGTAAAATTGTAATTTTTTTTTTCTTTTTGTGACAGAGTTATGATTTGAAAGGTGTAGTGTGTGTGTGTGTGTGTGTGTGTGTGTGTGTGTATCCACTCACACTTGTACTTTTGGAGACAGACTTTTGCTATGGAGCCCTGGCTGGCATGGAACTTACCATATAGACCCAGCTGGCCTCCAACTTACAACGGTCTTCTTGTCTCCTCTTGAGTGCGGAGATTACAGACATGCACCACCAAGCCCAGCTTCCATGTTGCTATTTCTAAACATTCAAGTAACTTAGTACAACTACAACTCAACGTTTCTCCTTGAGATTTAGTAGCATTGATTCAAAGCCAGGATCTCTTCTATGGGTTGCTTCCTGGGGATTTGTCTTTTTGCTGCAGAATAAGTTACTTATTTTTAGAAATCCTTGTGACTATATATGAATTACTAAATGCAGTGTAAAACATTTCTGTCTGAGAACAGTTAGTGCTGAAGAGGAATTGTTTAATGTTTAGTTAACCTGTGAAGTATGTTATTGAAAAAAGTCTATCTAAAGTAGTGTGAGAACTCATGACTTTTTTCTTTTTCTTTTATATTTTAAAGATTTATGTATGTATGTATGTATGTATGTATGTATAGTTTCCTGCCTGTATTGTATGCCTCTACGCCAGAAGTGGGCACCAGGTTATAGATGTTTGTGAACTACCATGTATTTGCTGGGGATTGAACTCAGGATCTCTGGAAGGCCAGCCAGTGCTTTTAACCTCTAAGCCATCTCTCCAGCCCAGCTTTTTCCCTCCAAGATTATTTAACTTTCATGTGTCAAATTTCTTACACTTTTCTCCCATAAGCCCATGGGAGACTCTAAATAAAGTCTCAGGAACCCTGAAAGAACTGTGTTCAAAGTGCTTCAGATGCTTTGCGTATCTTGGAAAGCTACAAGAGAAGATTGAGCTAGGCCTTCTTCCCATCCGTGTGCGGTGTGTTCTGGCTTCTCCTCCTGCACCCATTTATCTTCTCATTTTCTGCTCAGATTTCTTGGTTGGAAGTAAATAGTGATAAGAATGTTTGACTTCATTTTCCTTGCAATTCTGCGTCTCACTGTAAAACACATACCACACCCCCACCAACCCCCACACACATCTCAGTGAAGTAGGCTGCATCCACATTCCCATTTTACCAGAGGGAAAACCAGGACAAGGAGAGAGCAGGTGGTTTATGCAAGATTCTGTGATTGTGAGTGACACACCCAGGCCACTGACTTAAGTAGTCTAGAATTTATGATCTTAATCATCTACCTTGGTGTGTCATGGGTCTTGGAAGAGTGTGATGATTTCTTTCCATTGCTAAGAGTAAATCTCATGGACCCTCCACTGAGGCCTTCATAGCACATACAGGCTCAGCGTCAGGCTGGCCTTTGCTCGTCCCTTCACAGAGCATGGTGTCAAGAAAGGTGTATTTTTGTTGCCGCTGCTCCATTCTTAAAATTAAATTGCCGTTGTCTCAAGCAGAAGTTAGAATCCCAGAATTTCCCCAGATTGAGTGGTTTCTCTAAAATGGAAGCCCACAGCCAGCACTGTGCCAGTGGAGAGCCAGCCTTGAGTGATGACTCTAAGTTCCCAAATGAGCAAAAAATGGTGACTGCCTTTAGTACCTCATAGTATACTAAGAGAACAGAGAACTGGGCAGTGGTAGTGCACGCCTTTAATCCCAGCACTCAGGAGGCGGAGGCAGGCGGATCTCTGTGAGTTCAAGGCCAGCCTGAACTAGTTCCAGGACAAACTCCAAAACTATAGAGAAACCCTGTCTTGAAAAACCAAAAGGGGAGGGGAGAGGGAAAGAGAACAGGAAGCCTTATGCTGTGGTGAGTATTGTTGTGCCATGGGAAGGTATAGCAGTGTGACCTGACAGGGTCAAGGGTTCACAGGTAACTCTGACACTAAGGTGGTTCTGACAGATGAGTTGTGTTTACCCACAGTAAAATGTGGAAGAAGATGGGTCCTGATCTGAAGAGCCTGGAGACTTCAGTGGTTGGGGCAGCTTAGCATTCCTCCTGAGAAAAGTGCAAGCTTCATGCGAGGTCAGAAAACTGAGGGCCCTGCATGGTTCACTTGAAATATAAATGTAACATGAGAACTTGCCAGAAGAGCTGGGGATGTGGGATGCTGGGAGGAGGAACTGTGTTTTATTTTTCAGAGGAAATGTTTCATAGAAGACCAAAGCTTAGCCAGGAATGGTGGCATATACCTACCTCTAAAACCAGCATTTGGGAAGCAGGGGCAGGCGAGCCAGCTAGGTCTACATAATAAGACCCTGTCTTTAAAAGAAAACAAGGTAGTTTATGGTCAATTGCACATTTTTTTGAAGATTCTTTATTGTTCTCTCCAGATGAATCCTTTGCCAGTTGTTCACACACATCTTTTGATGATCTCTGTGGAAACCAGGAAAAGAAACAGAGAAAATCTGCTAATGAGTTGGCCAGGAAGGCATGCTCTTCCTCACCTGTGTTGAAAACAAGCCGTTCTTACGACTCAGCTTTGCCTAACCACCTCAGTCAGCCTAGTCCTCAGAAAGCTACAGACCGTCCTCCAAAGGAGGGCACCAGCTGGCAGAAAGACGCTGCAGGTGAGCAAGTTGACCCGGAGAGAAAGCAAGCTGCAGGTGTGTCTCAGGGGGTGCCTGATGAGAAGCTCTGTCTGTCCCCTGCACTGTTTGCCGTACATGGACCCAAGAGTTCCTCAGCAAAGAGAAGAAGGCCAGCGGATTTGGGGTCACCTCCAAAAGGAACACTCAAAAAGAGGTACAATGGGAAGTCTGCCCTGACGCCTCAGCTGTTGAAGTCTGACATTAGCCGGCAGTCCATGACTGGCCCCTTTCTGGGGACCCCTGATGTTGGGGCTTCCTCCTACGAGGACTACTTTTCCCCTGATAATCTCAAGGAGAGGAATTCGGGGGCTCTTCCGCCAAAGGCT
Organism: Chionomys nivalis; assembly: GCF_950005125.1. Lineage (NCBI taxonomy): Eukaryota > Metazoa > Chordata > Mammalia > Rodentia > Cricetidae > Chionomys > Chionomys nivalis. Next base: position 50,814,071 of record NC_080105.1, on the reverse strand, counting down.
CTGTTCCACTCCAGAGGACTCTCAAAGTGGGAGCGAAGAAACATACTGGAAATGTGTGACTTTACCCACATTGGTAAAACACCCAGACCCATGAGCACAACTGACTTAGTTTCAGAAAGTACTTCTAGTCCTGAGAAGCCTGATGAGAAGGAAGTGAGTACAGTTTCTAGATGCATTTTGGGGAGAACGTCTGCTACAGAAAGCCCAGAGTGTGACAGGCAGCCTGGCCTGCAGCTGAGGGAAGCCACAGGGCCACAGGGAAGTACCCATGCTGACACCCAGAACAGCCCTGCTCATTGCATCACGCCCTTGAAAGAAGGCAGTAAGGAAGCAGGAAAACCAATTGATGTAAAATGCTCGCCAAAAGACAGGACCACTCCTCCAACATCAGCATCTTCTGAAGGAGAAGCACACACCTTCAGTTTTGGAGAGGATTGTAAAGTAGGAAAATCTGTAGAAGAAAAGGAGAACATAGCCACAGGATATAGTCAAAGTATGTAAATATTATTTCCCAAGTATTTTTGTTCTCCCAGTATGTAATACTGCGTTCATATTTTAAATCTGTCATAACTTCATAATTTAATTTAATTTAAGTCATTCCCCCTCCCCCTTTAAGAAACATTTGTTTGCTCTTTCCCAGTGTCAGGCCCTAAACTTTATGGTCAAATCTGTTGCCATGAATACACTTCCCCAGGTTTGTCCTTGTGGACTTTAAAAAAAAAAGCAAAAGCACAGTAATGCTTACTTTAAATGGTTGGCTTATACCTCTCTCACCTAGTATGACTGTACAAAGAGGTGACTGATAGAGGGTTTTTTTTTTTTTTTTTAATTTAGGTCTGTTTAGGAAGGGCTTTTGTATGTGATGAGTTCAGTAAAGAGACTGCCAACATGGCCACTCCACAATCGGGGGGGTTTATTGCGAATAAGAGGGAGTATCCAGAGACATGTGGAAGAATCCAGAGCAGAGAAAGAGAAACAGACTGGACATGGCCAGGGCTGTCTGCCAGACAAGGGAGAAGAGCAGGAGCAGAACTGTGCATAACAAGAGTGTTGAGGGAGCAAGCAATGGGGAAAGAGAGGAGTGAGACCAGCAGGAATACCCAGGGCGGGGGCTTGAAGAGAGCTGGGATCTGAGGTGTGCAGGGCCAGAATGCTCGAGTAGGGGCTTTGTACTATCAGTGCTTATGAACAGGAAGTGAGGGAGCCTGGAGGCCAGCATGGGCTTTAACATGCAGCCTCCTGTCCCTTCTGCTAGACCTAAGGAAAATGACTTCTTCCGCCTGATGGGATTGGTCACACAGTTCCTGAGGAAGTCTGGCTTTTACTGGATCACCAGACATCCTCCTGTCATCCAGGCGAGCTGTTGAGCTGGGCATAGATGCAGTTTGGACCAAGTCAGTGGGGCTTGCCCTTTTGGACCTTACATGTTTTTCTTCCATAGAGCTCTAGAGAGAATCAGCCATGATTTTGCTAAGAAAGATGAAAAAGTAAGTTTTGAAATTTGTCAGTGTTTACTTTTGAAGAAACTCCGGGCAATGTTCAATAATAACAAATATATTTAGAATATTTTGTTCAGTTAAGAATTTGGTTATGGCTGGGCCGTGGTTGTGCAAGCCTTTACACCCAACACTTGGGAGGCAGAGGCAGTGCATCTCCATGAGTTCGAGGTCAGCCTGGTCCACAGCGGGAGTTCCAGGACAGCCAGGACTATTACACAGAGAAACCTTTTCTCAAAAAAGCCAAAAAATAAAAAAAAATAAATCAAACAAAACAACTAAAAGCAAAAAAAATTTGGTTAGATCTCTCTCTATCCCTCAAGTAAGAAGTTGGTTGTTGCTTTGATTTCTGCTTATTTTGCTTTAAGATTATCATTCAAATAGGTTTGTTTATTCCTAACTATAATTAAATTATAATTACTAAAGTGCTTTATTTGTTAAACATCACAATAATGAGCTCTATGATTATAGATTTTGAGGCAAAAGTAACGAAAATATCAACAAATTTTGCAATCAAAATTGAAATCTTGGCCTTTGACTAATTTTAAAAATTTGGTTAAAACTGAATATGACCAAATTGGCCCATCATCATTTCTACACATTTAGGTGACTTTAGCCACTGTAGGATGGGTGTGTCAGGGTGAAATAATTGCATCCTATCTCTTCTCTTTGAGTATAAACTCACCCACATCAGCTCAAAACATCAACTAAATGCTTTTTAGTTTTAATCTGATAAGTATCTTAGCTTTTAAGTAATTTATATTATATACATAAGAGTTTTGTTACTCAAGATTAATGTGCTCTCAAAATATATAAAATTGAATGACTAGTAAATATGAAAAAGTATATATGTAGAACTGTTTTGATAATTCCACAATATCCTGTTTTGAGTTATGAGTTTTTATCCTCTTTTAAAGCGCTTGAATATTATATGATAAATGTAAACCATTTGAGTGTTGTGTGATATATAAATATAAATTAAGTATGACACAACTGGTACCAAACAGCCTGGCACATCCTAATCCCAGCATTTTTGGTGTGCTGTCTTTAGAAGCAGGTGTATTTCTTCATGCAGAGCTCAGCCTTCCTGTCCACAGTCCTAAGCATCAGGCTTCGGAAACAGACGGTGAAGGGCACAGACATGGTGTGGCCCTCCAGTACTGGAGGAGATTGAGCGGGTTGGTGATGATTGTGGGGAGGGAGGTTGGCTTGCTGGTACACAGACAGGGACTGGTGTGATTCAGTTTGACTCTGATGGAAATGTACTATAAATTATCATGTCTTTCCACAAGACAAACATGGGCTCATAGGGCAAGATCTATCTAGCCTAAACTCAAGCACTTTCTTTTATACTAATAAGGTTAAGACTCATAGATATTTTACATTGTCCACTGTCAGCCCAGCCTGGACTCACGCCAGTCAACTCTTTGGGGAACCACCATAGAAACAAATCATAAATCCTTGGGCTGAAATGGGAATTCTATAGTTACCCCAGCTGGAGTCAACAAGGCTGCTCTGAGCACCTGCTAGACCCTCCATGATCCTTAAGTTGAAATGAAAGACTCCAGTCTGCCTTCATCGCACATGCACTTGTTGACTCTAGGATAGTGTGCAGTAAGGTTCCTGAAGAAAGTTACCAAAAAGGTCAGTAACATTGAAACAGTGTGGCATAATCATTAACTCTTCACATTTTATTATCTAATTTTATGAACAAAACCAAAAAATATCCATTGTTAAAAAGAATAAACTTTCCCATCAAGTCCTTACTTTGTCTTGTATTAATTCTTGGATTACTATTGAAGGTTAGTTGTAGACCTGTTACGTCTCACACAAGAGAGAAGAAAACAGTGTGTACCCTATCCCAACAGACTCTAGAGAAAAGACAGGTAGTAAATCTAAATAGAACGTGCCAGCTAGTGAATCTGTTCAAGGGTGTGCAGTAAAGATACAGCTGACATGACCATCCCATGGCATAGGTTAAGGTTTTTATTGTAGATATAAGAGCGAGAACAGCCAGAGGCATTAGGAAAAGTCCAGAGCAGAGAGAGAAAGAAGACTGATCATGTCATAACCAGGGCTAGGGAAGCAGGAGAGCAGAGAAGAGTGGACATAGTAGATTATTTGAATAAGAGACAGTGGGTGGGAATAAGAGCTTAAAAGGAGACGCAGTGTAGTGAGGACAGCAGGAGATGGCAGGGGTGGGGGAGCCTCAGCTTTATAAAGAGGACAGATGCTGTCTGGTAGGAGCGGAGGTGAGCAGGGCTAGGATGCTAGCATAGACTGAAATGTATCATTGTGATACTGAGGGAGCCTGGAGGCCAGCAGGGACTTTGCTATGCAGCCAGATATGTGCCAGTGGAGCCATGTGTCCCTTCTTCTGGATTCCAGACATAAGGAAAATGACTCCTTTTGGCAGATGGGAACCAGTGTCACAAGTTTCTGAGGAGTTGGCTTTATCTAACCCCTAGAAATCCTCATATAGTCCAGGCTGATCCCATTTCTGGATGTACAGACTGCCTTTTGGAGTGTGGGGAATAGGAATTTCTTTTAGACCTGACAGTGAGTAATTAGAAAAACAGTGACACCCTGAGAGCTCTGGCTCCATCAGGCACCCAGAAGGCTGAGAGGGCATGCTTGTGTCTACTGGAGGTAAGTACAAATGACTGAACATCCGACAGGAAGGAGGCGGCCAGTGCCGCAACAAGCCAGTGAGCCCCTGGGGCAGGGCTGGTTACCACAAATGGGGCAGGAATCAGATCCACAGGACCTTCCTCCCTGCAAGGCAGGGAGTTCCAGTTTGTTTTGTAGTGTGATGAGAAGCCGCTGGGGATTTTGAGCTGAAGTAACCAAATCCGATTTGTTTTCATCGTAACCCTGGATACTGTGAAGAACAAACTGTAGTTTAGTATGTTTGCTAGAAGCAATTACTGTCAACAGTATTTCCTTCCAGATAACTGTGTGTGAATAAACATAAAAGTGAAATATATTTAAAGGGATTCTCTTGCATACATAGAATCATATTATCCTGTTGCCTTAACTTGGCCTTTTAAAAGCTCATAACCACACATCAGATGTACTCTTCACAGTGGATATATATATTTTTTTAGTGTAACTCCATTGAGGATCAGTGACATTTCCTGTAATAGGTCAAAAGGATACAAATACAGATAATTAGAGAAAGACATTTTTCCAAAATTTTTGTTGATGAAATTCAAAATTGAGTATAGTTTTTGGAATGCATGTCTTTGGTAAGGGAGAATGAGTGGCCGTGATGTTATGGAGACCCTGGTAGCTGAGTTTCCCATCAAACTTGAATGCAAATAATTCTTTAAGATTGATGCTTGCAGTATTATGTATCTCACCCTTGAGTGTGCCTTTTCACAGAGATGGGTCCTGTCCAGATCTGATGCTAGTTCTCAGGAGATGGCTCTCAAGCCTCTTAGGTCCTAAGGCAGTTTTTATGTAACTGTAGGTTGTTTCTCCATGTGTGCCTTACAGCAGGTTCTTATCTTGCACATGTGGCACTTGGCAGTGGGAAGCTCAACAGAAGCTCTTGGATCATGCAGGTAGTGTGGCCTTGCAATTAGGAAATTGATTGCTTTGTTCTTTTTCAGCTCTAGGAAATACTGTAGGAACTATAGTGAATGCAGAAATAAATGTCTAAACCCAGGTTATGTGGGGATGAGGTCTTACTTTCTGTTTTATTGTATGTATTTATTTTGGAGGCAAGATCTTACTATGTAGCATACTTGGTCCCCAGTTAGTAATCCTCCTGTTTCAGCGTCTGGGCTGCTGAGACTATGGGCACGTCAAGCTTCATTTTAACTTTTGATATGGCAAGACAGGAAGCATGAAAAGCAGCCTGGTCATTATTGAGATGACATCCTCTGCTCCCTCCTCCATGAAGTCAGTTTGAATTGTTCAGGAGATAAAGTCTACCGGTTATCCTGAGCTCCTACTTGCCTCACCAATGATGCTGATGGCAGGAGTTCCATATGTCTCTTGAATACCAGCAGAGTTAGTCCTTTCCACACTAGGTCCCACGTCTGGCCATTGATTTGATGCACATTTTCTCCTGTGCAGCATGTGGTGGAATTTTACATGTCAGCATTTTATACACGTGTGTTCACTTATCTGTGCAGCTTGGCTATTTCCAAATATTGGATTCTTTTATAGAATACCAGCTGTTGGGGGTTGTTGGTAGATCGCTGTCTTCCAGCAGGTCTGGCTACCAGATATTAAGGAAGGCAAGTCTCGTAAACATTTATAAACATTAGTTGGCCAGCAAAATGGAGAAAAGTCCTCCAAGTTGACAGATCTGCTGAAGGCTCGGCCTCTGTCTCTTAACTTACTGTCCTATTAGAGGCAAGCCTATATGAAAGTTATTGTCCACCTTAGACTACCTGGTATCTCTTAACTCTGTACTTTATTGTGGGTCATTTAGGTATCACGATGTAGGCATTGTCTCCAGAGATACAGGCTTCAGCTAATACTAGATTTCTGTGCCCTCCTCATGCATGGTTTAGGTAGTGCTCTGTAATATCCAGCCAATCGTTCTTGAATCCACAAATTTATCCAATGGGAAGCTTTCTGCCTGCTTGATGTCATCAGCTACAGTTTACTCATTCCATCCACGGTGGCAGTTAGCAAGGTCTTTCAGAACAGGCTTGTGGACTTGTCTCTCAGGTGTGGCATCTGTTAACTCTTGTCTGTCCACTCAACCCACTTGTACTTTTTGAGATTGAGACTTACATAATTACAAAACTCTTGAACCTGGGGTTCTTTTCTATTTGTTTTTGTTTCTTAAGACATTGTTTTGCTCTGTAGCCCAGCCTGGCCTTGGAGCAGTCTCCCTATCTCGACCTCTAGATCAGTGATTCTCAATCTTCCTAATGTTGCGACCCTTTAATACAACTCCATTATATTGTGATGACCCACAACCATAAAATTATTTTTATTACTACCTCGTAACTGTAATTCTGCTACTGTTATGAATTATAATGTAAGTATATGTGTTTTCTGATGATCTTAGATGACCCCAAAGGGGTTGCAACCCAGGAGTTGAGAACCACTGCTCTAGGAATGTAATCTGTCCTGGAATTACACTCCTGTTCCACTGTACCTTTCTGCTAAGTTCCTGTTTAAATTTTTTAATTGACTATTTTATGATAACTAGGGCAACAAAGTATGTGTACAATAAGGCTAGTCTGAAAATGAGAGGCGTCTAAGATTTATCGTTTGGGTAGACATTGTGTCCACCTCCACTCCGGTCTCTCCCCCACCCCCGACAAGCTCTAACCCTACCCTGGATGAGAGTATTTGGGGGTTGAGCCTTTGGAAGAAAATTACATTCAGATGAGATCGTAAGGCGGGGGCCCCAGTGAAGTAACTAGTGTTTCATGAAGAGGGTAAGAGATACCAGGAATCTTCCTCCTGCCCTCTTTGCCACAGGAAGTGTAAGCAATAAGGCTGCCATCTGGAAGCCAGGTGGATGGGCCCTCACCAGAAGCCCATTCTCAGCAATAGAACATTAATCCTCATTATCAAGTCACCCAGTTAGGGCTTCAGACAGTCATCAAACTCTTATGTGGAGGACCAGCAGTTTGCTGGAGGTTGACAGTGGGTGAGTGGCCTTAGACAGGAGGTCTAGAGAAGGGACATTAGCAACGTAGGAATGGATGGTGTTACAGGAGGCACTGCAGGAACAGACAGGCATAGCGTGGAGGGGGACCAGACTGGCCCCACAGCCCGCTCAGAACCACTTTGCACTCAGGTGCTTTTGGTTGCCTGGCGACCTTAGAGAAGATGAGCAACCTCCTATGGCAGAGCATGCGAGGTAAAATAAGTGAGGGTTGTTTGCTTGCTTCATGCTATGTCAGGGTCCTCTGCCCTCTTATGGATATTCTATCCCTTAACTAGTAATCTCGGATCTGAAAGATGATTAAAAACAAATTCTGTGTTCCATGCCTGTTAGGAGCTGAGAGGTGCTTTTTTAAAAGATTGTTTAAAAGCATCAGGAATCAATCCAGAAATGTTGGTGTCACAAAGTGAGAAAGTGTGCCCTGTCTTAGAGCAGACTCGTTAACCCTTTACCTGCCTGCTGCAGTCCATCCACCATTTAGCAATTGAGGGCTTTAGTGGGTGGGCAGTTATCCAGGATTGAGAGAGACATGACATTTAAAAGATGGCTAAAGAGGAAGGTGAATACTGTGTGATTGGTTTGTCTTCAAAGGGATCCAATTTAGACATTTATAAGCAAAGAATGTTGACCTTAAAATGTTCATAGGGCCCAGGATACAAATAACAGCGAGTTTGAATTCTGGGGAACCCTTAACTATTCTACTTCTTTTTTTAGCTTAGAGATTTCATTTTTACACTTACTTATTAGGGAGTGCATTGTGCAACGGTGTGTGTGTGTGTGTAGATCAAGACAGCTCAAAGTTAGATCTGGAGATGGGACTCAGGATCCTTTACCCACAGGACCCCTATTTTTATTTAGACAGAATTCTGGTTTTGAAGCATGAATGGACGTTTTCAAGTGTGACTCCTCAAACTTGGGTCACTCTGAGTTTTATCAAACTGTCCTACCTGCAAGGTAGACTTTCTCATGTACACCGTTTAGTTTCTGGAAGTGCTTTTCTTATTTTGCCGTGGAGCATGTTTATTTGTGTGCCTAGCATGGCATTGGGCAGTGTCTTCTGTACTGGGCCATCTGCAGTGGCAGCCTCACATTGTGTTTGCCCATGAACCAGCCAACAGGTAGGATGTGCAGTTCAGCTGGCATCGCCTGCCACAGCTGTCGCCTGCCAAGGTTGTAAATGTGGCTCATGTATGGCCCACATATATTCTGCTTAAAAAGCCCAACCAATCTTCAAAGAGTCTGCAGTCTTCTCTTCCCATTAGGTATCAAGAGAATGCTTAACTTGGTTGTGCTTAACTTCCATTTGCATTCAATCCATGTTGTGTCTAACTAACCGTCACTTCACTTGGTTTTAGGTGTTGACAGTGAACCGTTGAGGCCTGAAACTTCAGCCAGCTCTGGTTCAGACCTTGTCAGACCTCACAAGAAACCAAAGAAATGTGGGAAAGGACAAAAGGTCAGTGGGTAAAAGTGTGATTCCAAACCTTCAAATGCTAAGATATCATAACGTTCTACTCTGGGTTAATGAGGCAAATTATTTCATGCACCATGTGTTTGTTTAAGAAATTAATTACAGCCGGGTGGTGGTGGCGCACGCCTTTAATCCCAGCAGTTGGGAGGCAGAGGCAGGCGGATCTCTGTGAGTTCAAGGCCAGCCTGGTCTACAGAGCTAGTTCCAGGACAGGCTCCAAAACCACAGAGAAATCCTGTCTCGAAAAACCAAAAAAAAAAAAAAAAAAAAAAAAGAAATTAATTACAGGTGAATGTGGGCAGTTTGCATATAACACTGAAGGTCTGACGTCATGCAGGATGAAGTGTTGACGCTGACAAACCCAGCTTCCTCGTGTCGCTTTGCCAGCACATGCCTGGCTGTGAACAAACCTCCTGCTGCTCCTAGGCAGTGGGGCCAGTGTCTGTCGCTCTGTGCCAGTTTGTGAATAAATCGAGGCCTGGCATAAAACCCTAAAACCAATAGTCAGAAAGCTCACAGAGTCTATGGTGAACTTGAAGTCTGTATGGTGGGGGAGATGACCCTGCTAGGCCAGGAAGAGAGACTCAATTGCTTAGACATTGCTAGAGGCATTGATTTAGATAGAGGGATGGAGAGGACAAGTGCTTTTGCCACTTGGTGGATTTGAAGAACGGTAGAAATTCCTTGATAGGTGTTTTATATTTAAGCTTTCCAGCACATTGAGATCTTTTTTGCAGGGTGGGGATGGGTGTTTGTTCGGCATCTGGTGGTTCAGTTTGCTGGTATTAAGGCTGACTATAGGATTGTGGATTAGATTGGTAACTAAGTACAGCTTCCTCATCTAAATCATCTCCAGGTTAAACTAGTACCCGTCCTCCCCCATTTCCCCTCAGAAACAAGAATTTCACCTGCTTGGTTTTCGTCCTTACTAGATGATCGTGGTAAAGTGAAATCTAAGATTGTGACAGGCCCTGTTTTTGTGTACAGTGCAAAGCAAGAGATTTTGTTTTATTAAGCATGGAATTTGTCCCTTTTATCTTTTTAAAATATTGTGATAGAACCAGGGCTTTAGAGCAACAGTAAGCCTGTGTGGTTTGATCTCGAGGGCTGCAAAGAAACGAACATCTCGTAATTGAATGTTAATGTTGAAAAGAGGGTTTCACAGGGCGGAGGTGGCACTCAGCTTTAATCCCAGCACTTGGGAGGCAGAGACAGGAGGATCACCATGGTTTCGAAGCCAGCCTGATCTACAGGGGAAGTTCCAGGAAGCCAGAAATGCACAGGGAAACCTTGTCATGAAAAACAAAAAAACAGATGAAAGAAAGAAAGGAAGGAAGGAAGGAAGGAAGGAAGGAAGGAAGGAAGGAAGGAAGGAAGGAAGGAAGGAAAGAAAGAAGGGAGAGAGAGAGAGAGAGAGAGAGAGAGAGAGAGAGAGAGAGAGAAGGGGGTTTCATCTGCTAATTATTGTGACACATGCCAGGATATTGTGTGCTGCTGCTGTGGGGATGAACACAGCTTGAAGCTCAGATGTTTCTCTGGCCCTAACTGGGTCTTCACTCTTAGAGCATCAACAGTCCATCTTAGCAGGCCAGTCAGAGTGGGTAATTCTGAATCCTGTGTAACATGGAGATTTGGGGTGAAGGGTAGGGGCCTTGAGAAGACCCAGGTCTGTGCATCAAAGGAGATGAGGTACCTACCCGGTGACAGTTGTACCACAGTCCTGTGTTTATTGTAAGCCTTCCTGAGGGCACAGGCCTCCTTGTTTGGTCTGTGGTTTGTTCTGGGAAGTTACCAGCTATTGCTGCTTCTGCTCATTTTCTCAGCTCTGCATTGCTGGCACTACAGTGTTACCATGTGTTACCCATTGCTTCTGGAGTTCATACCTTGTGATGTTTCTTTCCTTGGGGTCTTTTTGTAAGGTATGTTTCACTCTGTAGCCCTGGCCGGCCTGGAACTTGCTCTGGCTTCAAATTTCAGGCATGTTTGCCTTTCTTTCTTCTGAGTGCTGGCATTAAAGACATGCTCAGCCAAGCCTGGCCTCTCTTGTATCTTTACTTACGTTGTTTTTTTTTTTTTAAATCAATTTTGTTTCCATCTCCCCTTTTGTTCACTATAAGTCCATTGGTCAATCTACAAACTGAAGTTCATCATCTGCTCGTTGTTCTTTTAGGTTCTTGTAGCTTTATTTGAATTTATTTGATCATTTTCAGTCTGCAGCATGCATGCTCATTTTGAAGTCTGTCTCTGACACCTCTGCTTTCCCATTTTTCTGTTTTGATTATCCGAAGTTTCTCATAGTTTCACTCCTATATTCCACAGCTAGGAGCATGTTGTTTTGCTGTCTAGGTAGGAGATGGGGTGGTTGAGAGCTGGGCCTCTGACTCTGGGAGTCTGACTGTCCCAGGCAATGTGAACCTCAGATGCCACGTCAGCCATTCAGTGCTGCCAGCTGGCTGCTGGGGCAGTGTTATCACAGATATTGCTTGCCCGTTTGTATCTTGTACAGTTTTCTGACTGAACCTAGTTTGTTGGTAGATTTACAGGACTCAGTCTATCATCATTGGAGACTATGGCTTAGTTTTTATGTTTGTTTTTTTAGAAAAACAGACTTAAAATGGTGGGTATTAAGTGTGTGTGTGTATACACTTTAAAATGATATATATACATATATATAGAGAGATGCATATATCCTTTTATTGATTTGTTGGGGGGGTTCTGGGGAATGTAAATATTTATATATGTATGCACTTGCATATGGAGGACAAAGTCAACATTGCTCCACACTTTATTTCTTGAGACAGGAACTGAACCTGGAACTCACTGAACCTGGAACTCACTAATTGCCTAGACTGGCTAGCCATCAAACTTCAGGGACACACCTGTCTTTATCTCCCCTCTCCCCTGCCCCCAACCTCATGGATGCTGGGGATTTGGACCGTGGCCTCATGCCTGTACAGAGAGCACTTCACCCCCAGCATCTCATAGTTCCCTGTGTGCATCCCTTTTGAAAAGAGAAAGGGAAGACCAAGTCAAAAGAAAAATTCTCCAATTGGTCAAGAAAAATACATTAAACATCTAAGTGTCGTTCTGGTTGGTTGTTTTTGTCAACCTGACACAAACTTGAGTTATCTGGGAAGAGGAACCGCAACAGAGAAAATGTCTCCATCAGATGGCCTGTTTAGGCAAGTCTGTAATGCATTTCTTAACTCATTGATGTGGAACAGCCCATCTACTGGCAGCATTGCCACCCTTGGGCAAGTGGTCCTGAATTGTATAAGAAAGCAGGCTGAGCAAGCCATGAGGCGCAAACCAGTAAGCAGCTCCTCTCCATGACCTCCGCTGCAGCTTCTGCCTCCAGGTTCCTGCCCTGACTTCCCTCAGTGATGGACTTATAAACTGTATGGTGGAATAAACCATTTCCTCCCCAAGTTGCTTTTGGTTATGTGTTTATCACAGCAATCAATAAATACCCTTATCTTACCTGAGTTTCTTTTTAGTAGGGAACAAATAAAATTTTATAAAGAGTTTATAATAAAGTCTCAAGATTATAACTTCCATTAGAATGACTTTGGTTTGACACACACTTTCAATAGGAAGAGTATCTTTACAATCAGCCTGTCATCAGTCTCTTTTAGGTTGACAGTTCTAATACTGATAAGTTTATTTGACCTCTTTTTACTCTGAGAGCTTGGCGAAGCAGTTTATTAGCTTTCCTCTTTGGTTTATAGTATGTTTAGTTGTAGCGGTGACAAAGTTGTACATCATCGCAGAGAGGGAGGAATATAAACTACTCAGGCAAATTGACCATTGAATTGTTGAGCATAGAACTCAAGGAAGCTAAATGTGGGCTTCATGCTTGAACTCCGTAAAAGTACATGAACTCTGTTCCTCCGCGGTTTTTCGTTTGTTCTGTTACTTCTGGGCTTGTTGTTGTCCGAAAGATTATTATCCTCAAGAAAAATTTAACCTGAATCATCAACTACATAGCTCTTGGTCAGTGGCAGAGTTTATAAAATCTCATTTTGGGGCTATGCCTGCCAATCCAGGTTGTTCCGCAGGAAGACAAGCTGTGGGTCAGAGCACAGAGGGTTTGCAGATGGCTTTCATAGATGCAAAGCCTTGGGCAGAAGCAGACCAATGTACCACACCTATTTTAACAAGGTTTTTGTTGTTTTAAAAGAAACCATACACCAGATAGAATGCTTCCATTTCTATTAGCATTTTAAAAGATGATGATGATGATAATTTGTATGTGTGTATGCACATGTGTTCTATGGCTTACATACGGAAGTCATTGGGTACCTTTTACTGTGTGGGTTCTCAGGCTCCACCTCAGGTTGCCAGGCTACATAGCAAGTCTTTTTACCCCCTGAGACATCTTCCTGGCCCAGAATACGTGCATTCTTAAAAGCCTGTACATGAGCGAGGAAACAAATAACCTGCATGTATTTTAATAATTGCTATTCTCTAAACTTTATTAGGCTTTGAGTCTGTAGGAGCATGCTCTGTGTTGTCTTGCAGTACTCTGCATGATACGGTACTCCATGCACATCAGGGATGTAGTGTGTGTGTTTGTTCACATGTGTATGGGCACAATAGGTTTGTAAATCTAAACTTCAGTTCTCACACTTTCATAGTCACTGCTGTGCCCGTTGAGCCATTTCCCAAGCCCTCCCTTTTATGTTTTCATTTGTTTTATGTATGTGGATGTTTTGCCTTCATGTATGTCTAGGTTCCATAGTGTGCAGTACTCACAAAGACCACAAGGGGCATCAGATCTCCTCAGAATGGAGTTACAGATTCTGAGCTGCCCGAAGGATGCTGGGAATCAGATGTGGATCCTCTAGAAGAGCAGCCAGTGCTCCTAACCACCGAGCCATCTTTCCTTCACCTCTTTGACTTTTTGACTCAACATGTTTCTGTCATTTTTTTGTGCTCTCTGTTCCTCCTCCATTGGAATCATTGCCACATAGTGTGTTTTTGTTTTGTTTTGTTTTTTGTAGATGCTCTCCTCCTAGAGAGGGGGTTTTTGCATCATGAAAAATGGAGTCTCTCCTCAAGGTTGTGTGCTGTAGTACATCACTGCAGTTGACTCCTGACATAAGGCTTCTTTCCTCCATGAAAAGGGGCTCTAGACATGTATCTCACTGTTATGACAAAGTAAATAATTTTCCAGTTTGCAATAATTCCAGGACTTTGGCTGTATGCCTTTAAATATTATGGTGGATGCTTTGATTTCAAGCTTAACTTTCAAGTTTAAATAGTAGTGATTCATCCAGATGACAGGTGATATTTGTTTTTGTTCTTGAAAATTCAACATGAGAGTATTTATTATTAAGCGAGTCAGGGAATTGTCACACTTCCTCTAAGATGACACATTTTCTAAATGCCCCCATAAACAGTTTCCCTCTGCTTATTCCTGCTGGCTTCACTGAGATAGGGCCATCTCAGGGTGGGTCCATTGAGAGCCTTTTGGAGATGGGTTTAGAGAGACTGAGCGTTTGTTTCTAACACAGCTGTTTGATCTGCTGTTCCTTTGATAAACCCTTCCCAGCACACCAAACCCAGAGCTGGGAGAGGGAGGATGAGCTCTCATTGTGACAGGTGCAGGGTTCATCAGCGGATGCTGCTTTATGAGGCCATTTAGAAACCAGTGGCATGTGCATGGCCCACAATTACTGTCTGCTCCCATGAGCGGGTTACTGCCTTCTTGTTATGTATGATAGAAAATGTTTCTATAGAAAATATTGAATGGAATCTTCAAAGAGCTTTGGATGCATTGTGACGTGTGTAGCTCAGAAGTCATCAAATACAGCTGTGGTGCAGTGCACGTGACTGTAATCCCAGCACCCAAGAGGGGGAGGCAGGAGGATCAGGAGGTCAAGGTCATCCTCAGCTGTGTAGCAAATTCAAGCCTTATATTGGACAGAAGCCTCTACCAAACTAATTACGAATAAGAAGAGCAATGTGAGCGTGTTTAGCCTGAGACATGTGAGACCCTGCCTCAGAACCAGCAGCAGCAACAAGATATATTTGACCTGGAGATGGTGGAAGTGAGGGCCTGTTGGACAGATTCCCCTAGACCCTCAGTGACTTCTGGGCCACATACAGTTGGAGGCCAAGGTGACAAAGCACTCCTTGCTGAGAGTCCTGTGTGGCAGAGAGATAAGGTCTTCCAAGAGTCTGTTAAGATGGCTAGTGGGCAGTCAAGATCTGGGCAAGGCTGAGTCATCAGATCCCATCTAAATATGTTGTGTTAGTTACTTTTGGTTGCTGTGACAAAATGTCTTACAAAGGCAACAAAAAAGGAAGCATTTATTTTGGCTTCCAGTCTGTGGCGGCTTTGGGTCATAGTGGCAGAAGTGTGAGCCCCCTGAGCTCACTCACCTGCAGTCGGGAGACAGGTGAATGCTGGTTCTTAGCTCACTTCTCCTTTGTATCCAATCCAGAGCCCCACCCATGGCATGGTGCCCCTTACCTGTAGTTAAACCTTCAGGCACACCTAGCATTGTGTTTCCATGGTGATTCTCTAAGTCCAGTCAAGATGCCAGTGAGCTTTACTGTCCCATAGATGTAGCTGCTGGTTTCTAAGGTCTAGTTTAATAAATATACTGTTTGGGGGATGTTAGCTAGATGATAGTTGACCCCAGCCATCTGCTTAAAAATATCAATTCCTTCCGTGTGAAGGACTCTTTGGAAGTAAAGAAACTTATTGTGTGGATTGCTACTCAGTCCTGTGCCCCCTCAGTACACACCTGCTCTCCAGGGAGTCACCACCACACTGGTAACCATGCCTGCCAAAGTGCCCCATGCTATGTCCATCCTGTCCCCAATGACTCAGCTGAGCTAACCACATCCATGCTGTTCTTACTCGTACTTAGTTGGTGACTCACTTTTGTCCCATACAATGTGAGGGAAGGCTTACTGAGAAGTTCCGGGGACTAGTGTTCTCTCACGGAAGATACCCCTGGGAAGAAGGGGCTGGCCATGTCCCCTGGAACATCCACAGCCTGAGTTTGAAGCCAAGGGTGAAGTAAGGAAGGAAAAGGAGAGTAGGAGACAAGGCCTGTAAACTTCACGCTATTTCCATGGAAATCAGATGGCAGTGTGCCTAAGGGCAGGGCTGCTTCAGTGAGGAGCCTGGGGAACATCATGTGTTCAAAGCATAGGAGGTAAAGCCAGTAGACTTGATGTTGTGTCCGGTATCTCCGGAGGCCTGTGTCCTAAGGGCGGGGCCGCTTCAGTTGTGAACCTCATACAACACCATGCCTAGTGTGGGAGTGTGTGACCTCTTTGCCCGTCCGCACAAGGCCTAGACCTCACCTCAGATGAGTTGCTTTCCCAAGTAGGTCTGTCACTCTTTGCAGAAAAGAAACTTCTTTGACCAAAATGGATGGCAGCACCAGCTTAAGGGTGTAAAAGATGACTATTTGGAAGGCAGTGTGGCTACCACAAGACTCTGCTGCTAAAGCTACCACACACTTGGAATGCACCACGGGTGCCGGCCATTCCTCTAACTTCCAGAAAGGACTTTACATGACATAGCTGCTGGAAGTTTGGAACATCCTAGAGAGTGGTAGGAAGACTTGGGGAAGGGGAGCTGTTTGCTTTGGCAGCTTTTTTATGCTTTGCCGTAGTTGATTTTTCTGATTCTAACAGTGCTTTTGCGCTTATGGATTTACACCAGGAGTGAACAAAATCAGGCATCTTTAAAAATGCATGGACTATCTCCTCAATTCACTCATTCTTGTTTTGCTTTCTTTTTGTGCGTTTGGTTTTTTCTAGACAGGGTTTCTCTTTGTAACAACAGCTCTGGCTGTCTTGGAACTCTCCCTGTAGACCAGGCTGGCCTGGAACTCACAGAGTCCATCTGACTCTACGTCCGAGTGCTGGCATTAAAGGCGTGTGCCACCACCTCCTAACCAGTTCACTCATTTGTAAGGAAAGGTAATTTTACTGTTTATCTGAAAGTTGATGCCTAAACCCAAACAGTTTTACAGTGTTTTATTTATGAAATGTTTCTCTTTATCACTAATAAAACAAGTACATCTGTTTGGTTTGACCTACCTTTGATCTTACTAAAACAAAATCAACTGCAATTTCCCAAATGTCATATTCCCTCCTTCTCAGCCTCCCCTTCTCTCCTTCCTCCTTCTCGACTCTCTGGAACCTTTGCTTTAGAAACGTCGAAAAGTATGTTTTCTTAAGTTAAAAGCCGTGTTTGCAATGCATGCATTAGCTATTCCTTCCCAGTGGGGTCATTTTGTAGTTCCCATTGATACTGTGTGACTGACTGCATGGGCTAGAGGCTAAGTTTTTATTCCCAAGCATTTTCCCTTCTTGTTGAGTGAGTCTTAAGTGCAATTAGGGAGCCGTTGTTACCGCCAAGGTGTGTGCGCCACTAGTGCACACTGCATAATAACCCAGGGTTATGGTGCCATGCTGGTCATTGTTATGGCTCATAGGGGTCATAGATGGGTAGAACTGCTGGAAATTTGCATAGCACTTTCTGGTACCAAGAAAGCTAGTCCTCGGGGAAGAGGCATTTAGGTCAGTTCCAGCTCCGGACATCTGGGCCCTGTATTTGAAGCTCATGGTGTCTTCAGCACTAGGGACTTACCTTCCACTTCAGGGGTCAGGGGGAAACCAAGGGCACCTATTAACTATTCAAACATTTCCTCATTGCTGATGAATATCTATTCTAAACTGACCAAAGTTAATTTGGAAGTTGGAATTAGAGCACTTCAAAAGCCATTTATTCAATTACACTATTGTCCCAGTCATAGTAAAAGCCCTGCAGAGCTAGCTGTGATGTGTTGTGGGTGGTTTCAGCCTTTATCAAAACCTTCTTCCCAGGCATTAAAGACAGCATGTGATACAGTGAATGGAAGGGGTACCCCAGCTGTGAGCGTGAGGTGATACAGCAGACACACAGACAGAGTGCTCAGAGGTCCTGTTTGGTGAGACAGGAGCCTAGGAGAGCTTGGGCCAGTCCAGTGAAGAGGAGGGGAAAGCAGAAAGCTGTCACATTGCTCTTAGCCTGTTCCTGCAGTGGGGGAGTGTGACGTGAGACCGGACTCCTACAAAATGGACCTATTGAGATGCGGTGGAGAATGAATGAAAACAAGCACATGACTGCTCTTAAGTATGGTGGAGGGGAAGGCCTATTGTAGATATGAGGGAGAGCAGAGGCAGAGGCATCTGGAATGTTCCAGACTGAATGGAGCCATGGCGGATGGGGAGGAGTGGGCGCAAGAAAGGAAGAGAAGAGAGAGGGAGCAAGGGAGGTGCCTGGGAACCAAAGACCAAGAGGCAAAAAAAAAAAAAAAAAAAAAAAGTAGCAAAAATAGCTTAGATTATATAGGAATCAGAGAAGCTGGGGGAAGAGAAGCCCAGCCTCTCCCTGGGCTGAAGAGTTTAGGGCACCGGGGTGGGGTGGGAGGTGGTTGCCAGCAAGAAGTACCACGTAATAGGTAGGGACTGAGACTGTTCACTTTGATATGTTAAACAGGCTCCTCAGTCATTTGTTCTGAGTTTGAGACCTAACAGCAAGCATCACTACACACACACACGCACACACACACACACACACACACATCCTGGAACTAGCTCTGTAGACCAGGCTGGTCTCGAACTCACAGAGATCCGCTTGTCTTTGCCTCCCAAGTGCTGGAATTAAAGACATGTGCCACCACTGCCCGGCAAGCATCACTTTTTTTTTTTTTAGGACCTTTGGGACCTTAAAGAATAACAGCTAGAATGGAAAGGAGAACTATTTACTAGTCTAAAGGTTGTCGTGGATGACAGGCAGGACTGAGTCCCCAGGTGGACAGTCAGCTAGGCCCAGGGAGGAAGGAAACACCTTGAGCACACAGATCAGTCCTAAGGTGGGGTTCCTGAAACTTCTGATGCAGTGGAAACATGACCCGAGCGGTGTGCAGTGTGTAGCTAGTCCCAGGAGAACCAAGCCCACATGAATGTTTACACGTATGTTTACATGTATGACCAAGGAGGTCAGGGATCCCTTTGGAACTTGAGTTCTGGATTGTTAGGAGCCTCCATGTAGGTACTAGGAATCAAATGCAGGTTTTCTGTTAAAACAGTGCCCTTATGTGCTGAGGCATCTCTCCAACCCCGTGGGCCTTTCTTGAAGAGTCCAACTGCACATTTAACAGCCTCTTCTGGCTGGAAGCTGAGCCAGGCAGGAGCCTGCTGCCAGGTCAGCCACAGCCCCTTATGTTTGGATGACTTCCCTCTTTCTGAGATTTCCTCTGTAAGTCCCATGGCTGCTCCGTTACATTGTGACTTCTTCACTCGTTTGAAAGGCTAAGGATCCCTTAAGCAGGTCCCGATCTTTCACAAAAAGAATACTATAAACACTGGCTCCCTAAAGCAAACGGGGGCTCCTTAAATGTGTCCTGATTAGTGTAACATTATTCTTAAGTATGACATAGTGGACAAGGCTGTCACTGTGACCCAGTGTTTGTTTAGTTGCTTCCTGATAACAGCGAAGACAAACTACATTGAACCTCTGGGGGGAAAAATGTTATATCACAGTTTCTGGGTTCTGGAAAGACCAAACAGGGAGAAAGAATAATAAATCTTTTCCAAATATGTCCTTTCTGTTCACAAAAGTATGGTCTATCATCAGTTCATTATGAGATCCAGATAGCATAAGAAAGGGTCTCCTGTCTACTACACAACAGAACACAGACTCATCTACCATATCCCAACTGAAAGCCTGGGGCACTCCCACCCCTTAGCTCATTTATGTATAGGAATAAACTGTTCTGCTTGGCTGGTTAGCAGTCCCTAGGGTACATCTGCTTCTCAAAGCTCTGGAAACCCCAGTTTAATTCCCTGAGAGCAGTGGGTGGGGGGATCAGAACAAAGCAAAATTCAAGACAAGTGTAATTAACTTATTAGTGGCCATTTTCAAATCTCAAAGATATGGTGAGATTTAATTATAAAAAATTATGGCAACGGAGAGTTAGGGTTGAACATGGTATGCAAAACACAAAGTTTAGGGAAGACATCTGTAAATAATGATGAACCTTATTTTCCAAAAGAAATAGGAATTTGGTCTATTTATAGAAGAAGGCAGGTCCTGCAAGATGGTTTAGTGGGTGAAGGTGCTTGCCCCAAGTCTGACCACCTGAGTTCAATTCCTGGGGTCCACACAGTGTAAGGAGAAAACCTACAAGCTGTCCTGAGCTCCATACACTCTCCATGGCACTTGTATATATAATAAATAATAAATAAACAAATGCATGATAGACCTCACAGAAGAAAAGTCAGATGAAAGAAAATAGCCCTAATTGGCCTTAATAGAAACCCAGAGTGAGACGTTAGTGGGTAAAAGCTGAAGGATCAGAGAAGCAGAGGATCCTCTATGAAATCCTCAGACCGAATGGGGCATACTGTCTCTCTACAGTCCTGACTGAATGGCTTGAGCTCCTGTCTCCTCCAGCCTTATGGTCAGTCCTCTCTCTGCCCAACCGTATCCCTTTTTGTCTCCACATCCCTAGTGTTGGGATTAAAGGCATGTGATTCCCAAGTTCTGGGATTAAAGGTGTGAGCCTTCACCCCCTCGCTTTGTTTCTCTTTGAGACTGGCTCAGTTTAGTGTAGACCAACCAGGCTGGCCTTGAACTCACAGAGGTCTCTCTGCCTCTCCCTCCTGGGTCTCAGGCCTCTATGGCTAACTAGTGGCTCACTCCACACTCTGATCCTTAGGCAAGCTTTGTTTGTTATAGCACAAACACAATATCACCGCAGCCCTGAGACATATTTGTGGTCTGTCAATCATAAAATTGAGCAGGAATTGCAAAAAGAGTTACTAGTCCAGAGTAAACCCTACACATCAGGGGAACGTTAATAGAAGTAGTGTCTATTCCGTTCCATTCCCCTTCCACTGCACAGATAGCTGCGGGAGGCAACCCGTCTCTTTTTGACAGTTTCCTGTGTATTGTCATCAGGAGAAACATGTCATGTGGACACAGCTATTTCCAGGTCCGTGTTCTTACAAAGTAGCACATGCTTTTGTGGTTTTCCAGGAAACGTCACAGCTGTAGGTGCAAAATATTATTTTAGTTCGATTGACAAAGGCAAAATCTCGGAAGCCGTGAGGAAATTTTGAACACCTGATTTAAGACAGGGCCATAGTTCCTTAGAAATATTAGTAGAAGTAACATTATTAGATGCCCACATATGCACAAACGCATATGAGGAGAATGAATTAAAATCTTTGCTAATAATACAATGGAACTTTAGCTATTTTTCCTCAAACCTAAAGTATTCAACTAATTTCATTTCCCAAAGATTTACCTAAACATTTGAGTGATTATTAAAATATTTGAGTTTAATAGGAATGCTCCCCCCACCCCCATTGAAAACAGCTTAGAGAATTCAGTATCCTTAACTTCTTAGAGCAGGGGTCTAGGAAATATGTAGGTTCCAGGGTATCTCCAATCCAAGCTACCTCATTTGTGGCATTCCTTCATGAGGGTCGTCACAGAATAGGGTGGGGGAGGAACTGTTTGAGAACCTCAGATAAACTGTGGATGGTCTGCACTGATGCTCAACAGAAGAATTATGGAGAGCTGGATAGTCTCACTGTGGTGTGGCTCTCACAGGAGCTGTTGGACACAGGTGGCTATGGTGTGGCTGTCACAGGAGCTGTTGGACACAGGTGGCTATGGTGTGGCTGTCACAGGAGCTGTTGGACACAGGTAGCTATGGTGTGGCTGTCACAGGAGCTGTTGGACACAGGTGGCTATGGTGTGGCTGTCACAGGAGCTGTTGGACACAGGTGGCTATGGTGTGGCTGTCACAGGAGCTGTTGGACACAGGTGGCTATGGTGTGGCTGTCACAGGAGCTGTTGGACACAGGTGGCTATGGTGTGGCTGTCACAGGAGCTGTTGGACACAGTTGGCTATGGTGTGGCTGTCAGGATCTCTTGGACACAGGTGGCTGTGGTGTGGCTGTCAGGATCTCTTGGACACAGGTGACTGTGGTGTGCCTCTCCCAGGTGTTCCTTTGACTTTGTTGAAAGCATGGTGCCTAGTGTCTGACCTGCTCTTTATACCACTGTACTCTGATCTGATGCATGCTGAGTTTATGCTACAACTCTGGTGCTAGAACCTGGCTTTGCATTTTCCTTGGTGTCCCAAGGGATCCCAGCTTGGAGTAGCCCCCGAATCTTCAAACTGGAGGACAAAATTTAATGTACTACAATAAAGAATAACTTTCATTTAAAGTTTAGATACATGTTGGGTGGTGGGAGTGCATGTCTTTAATCCCAGCACTCAGGAGGCAGAAGCAGGTAGAAGCAGGCAGATCTGTGAGTTCGAGGCCAGCCTGGACTCCAGAGAGAGTTCTAGGACAGAGGGCTACATAGAGAAACCCTGTCTTGGAAAAAAAAAAAAAAAAGATACAGAGAGATTAGGTATCCCTCCATCCCCAGACTGTGCATGGCAGCTTAGAAGAGTCAAGCAGGGAATAGGGGAGAGAACGAGGAAGAGAGAGAGAGCGCGCGCCATGATCAATGCTTTTATTTTCCAAGTATGTTTCCCATGGGGACTTTTATGGGGGGGTTAAAAGAAAGCAGATACAAATTCTCCAGGGTCACAGTGTGACCCAGAGATGGTCATTGATCTAGGGTAGAAGGGCCAGAGAGAACAGGAAGAGAGATACATGTAGATATGTCTTAGGGAGGTAGTCACCACACGGAGACTATGTAAGACAAGACACCTGGGTAGCCAAGCTGAGATCCTAGGTGAGATTGTAGAACTAGAAACCGAGAAAAGGTGGCAGACCCGTGTTTCTTTATTTAAAAAAAAAAAAAAAAAAAAATTAAAAAATTTTTAAAAGCATTTTTAAAGTAGACAATATGTAGTTTTACATGTTCTCATTGTAGGCCCTGTGCAGTACAGTGGCGTGCACTCATGCAGAAAGCACTAGAGTTTGTATCTTTGATTCCTCATTTCTGTCATGGATCAGGCATGATTATGATGGTACAAAACAACATATCTACTTGGTAGCATGAAATTTTTATTTGCTCGAACTCAAAACAGACAAACTGAAAGATCTCTCGAGCCAGATTCTCTGTTATTTTCACAGTGGAGACAAAAATCTCTGTAAACATCCATCCATTTATAGAGAGTACCACAGGGCCAGACCGTGAAGACAGCAGAAGCTGGCACCAGACTCAAAAGAGAATTGAAGTCAGGTTCCTTCTGTGATGCCATCACACAGGGTCACCAGCTGAATTCTTTGGTGTGTCCCTAGATCTCCAGGGATGAGTAAAAGGACTCCTGTACTCCCTTTTCCAGATGAGGAGGCAAGGCCAGGTCCCCTGTACCTGTACCTACGTGGGGAGAGACAAGGGCACCATCCCAACACCCTGTTCAGACTGTCCTGACAGAAGGGTCCCCTCGTGAAGAATGATGGAAAGGGAAGGAAGGACCCAAGGATCTTGAGAACGGGCTATTAGTTTATGTCACAGGCACGAGGGCATATGGCAGTGGACTTGTGGGTCACTGAGGAAGATATTCGGGGGCATTATTTTGGACTCTGAAAGCAGAGAGTCTTGTCAACACAAAAGGCTAGGGCAGTTCTTAACCAGCTTTGTATTTTCTAGAAAGTTCTTCTTGGCCATAGAGAACTGGCTTCCAGTAAAATCAGAATAGGTATTATGGCCATTCAGGTCTCAGGTATAAGTAAATCCCTGCTTGACTTTTTAATATTTAGTATGTCAAGCCTTCTAAATGTTAGTCTGATCTTTTCTAATAAGATTAATCAAAGTGTCCTGCTTCTACTTAGAATTTTGCATTGTGACTATTATCTTACACCTTGGACCTGGAACCTTCAGATTATTGTCACTGAAGAGAATCAAGAAGCGAAACTCACTCAGCTTTCATTTCCATCACTGAAATCTGACCTGTGTATTTATACTATGAAGATCTTCAACACTTTCAATATGCTTATTAATTATGTAGCACTTGGAAATAGTTCATTAAAGTAGCTCTCAGGTGAGACAGCCATACAGGAAAAGGTCATGTGGCCTGTCAGGTGTAAAGCCAGCGACAGGGGCACTGTGAAGATTTTCTGGAGCACAGTCCTCAGGGCTCCTGGAAGCAGGCTTTTGCTTTTTACT
Organism: Chionomys nivalis; assembly: GCF_950005125.1. NCBI lineage: Eukaryota > Metazoa > Chordata > Mammalia > Rodentia > Cricetidae > Chionomys > Chionomys nivalis. The sequence goes on along the minus strand of NC_080105.1, from coordinate 50,790,306 downwards.
TTCTCGTTTTGTATAACTGACTCTGGTGTGTTGTTCTGTGGGTCTCCAGTAGCATGGGGGAAGTAACTTCGCCTAGAGAAGTTTCCTGCTTGTGGCCATCAGAGCCTGCTGATGCCTCCCAAGGTCAGGGGCTTTCACCTCCCCTCAGGGAACCTCCTGAGAGAAACCGACAGCCCAAAGAGGGAACAGAGCGTGTGTGTTTATTCACCAGCCGGTACACAAGTGTCACAGAAAAGTGCCGCTCAGGCCTGTACTGGGCTGTCGACACTGGAGGATGGTTGTGAGCTTCAGAAAGGAAGAGAGTGACAAGGTGGAGTCACACGGATTGTTCAGCCGTCAGCTTTGCCTGGCTCTGCTGTCACCGTGGTGATCGACTTACAAGTCACAGAGTCCATCTGTTGACTAATTCTTTGTTCTTAACTGAGCTGGTCGAGATAGATGTAAACCTTAGTAAAACCATGTATAGATCATCTCCCTGTTGATTTTCTCCTCTTTTTAAGAAGGGGCGGTGGGGGTGTGTGTGCAGAGATTAAGATGGGGGGCTTTCAAAGTCCTTTTGTGTCTTGTAGCTAGAATACTGAGTTCCCAGTGTTGGACAAAGCCCCGGCTGTGCCTTTCCGAGACAGCTTCTCTGTGTGGTGCTTAAGATTTTGGCCAAAGACCAAGGGAGATTCAAGAAAGATCCACTAATTGGAGGGCCCAGTCTGGGTACTCAGCTTTTCTTGCCATCATTTCACTGAAAAAGTGACTGAAGGAAGAGGCTGGGGCATTCTGAGGACACAGACAGCATAGGTATGGGCAGAGAGAGGATAAAGCCAGAGAACAACCATTAAAATATTTTCTGTTAGGGCTGAAGAGATGGTTCAGCATTTAAGAACACTGGCTACTCTTCCAGAGACCCCAGGTTCTGTTCCCACACCCACATGGTGACCCAGAGATGGTCATTGATCTAGGGTAGAAGGGCCAGAGAGAACAGGAAGAGAGATACATGTAGATATGTCTTAGGGAGGTAGTCACCACACGGAGACTATGTAAGACAGACACCCGGGTAGCCAAGCTGAGATCCTAGGTGAGATTGTAGAACTAGAAACCGAGAAAAGGTGGCAGACCCGTGTTTCTTTATTTAAAAAAAAAAAAAAAAAAAATTAAAAAATTTTTAAAAGCATTTTTAAAGTAGACAATATGTAGTTTTACATGTTCTCATTGTAGGCCCTGTGCAGTACAGTGGCGTGCACTCATGCAGAAAGCTCTAGTTCCAGATCTGCAACCCCCTTCCGTCCTTTCAAAGGGCACCCTGTGTGCACATGATGTACAGGCGTGTAGGCAAGCATGGCTCCTGTCGCTGTATTCAGGGGGAGGTTCGCCTGTTACTTCCGCTAAGTTGGCTGTCTTCCAACCTGTGGATTCAGATGATCCTGCTGGTCCCCCTTTCAAACCATGATCCACCATCTGAAGTCAGGCCTTTTTTCTCCAAGCCGCCAAACTTCTAATGCCTCTAACTGAATCCAGCTTGGCTAATCATTGGCTGTAATCCAGTCCTGGACCCCATCCAGTCCAAACATTGTTCAAATAAACTCAAAACTTAAAATACAAGTCTGTGGATCTTGAAACCAAGGAAGGACTTAGCCGATGACTCAGGTGCTAGGAAAGATTCTCAGGTACGATAGCCTGATCCCTCAATTGAAGCATGATTAATGAAAACTCAGGGTCAGAAATTGGGATTCAATCTGAAGATCCAAAAAGCAAAACAGCCAGCTTCTGGCTCTTACCTCGACCTCAGTCTGAAATGGCGATCCTGCCTCCAGGAATCTCAGAATGAGACTGTCTCAGAGCTGACCCCCCCCCCCCGTTTTATATTCCCCTCTAGGGCTGGGATTAAAGGCGTGCACCACTGGGATTAAAGTTGTAAATCATGGTGGCTACTGGGTTTAAAGGTGCGTGTTATTGTGGCTTCTGGGATTAAAGGTGTGTGTTTCCATAATCTGGTCTGTAAGACTGACCAGTGGGACTGTTTTACTCTCAGATCTTAGGCAGTCTTAATTTACAGAGTAAACTGAATAGAACTTAATCAAAGAGCAATTTGTAAGTCGGACAGCCCCGTTCAGTGAGACCCAGTCCGGGACGCAAAGCAGGCAGCATTCGAAGACAGAAATCAGAAGGGACAGCAGCAGCTTGGTGGGTGTGACGTGAGCATTTGTCTCATCTGAACAAGGCCTGATCATCCACCCATTTATCTGCCATTGACTGCCACTGTGCCCAGCTGGGACTCTGCTATTTATCTCAAAGTTTATCACTAAGTTAGGCTTTTGCTGAGCTTACACACTAAATAAGATTATAATTTATTGTGTAAGGACTCTAGGTACTGAGGCATCCTCAGACCTGATTTACTGTTACTTAACAGTTAAAAATAAATTCACAAGCTAGCCCCGTTTCCTCTTCCTCAGAAGAAACTAGATCCTATTTATATAGGACATCAAATGACCAACCAAGCAACTTCCTACACATTGCTTTCCCTAGCAGGGATCAATCTATCTAACCAAATAAAAACAAAAGCTAGTAGAGAACAAAATGGAAAACGAGAAAAATGGTCAGCAAAGTTCTAGGGACTCAGCCTCAAAAAGCCCATGAAAGATGTGTTGCTCTGCTGTGGGCTTCTCTGTGGGACACACTGCTCTGCCGTGTGGTTCTCAGGCTTGGCCTTGAGCAGTGCTTTCCTGTACTGGCTTAGCTCACTGGCCTCCTTCAGAGTCTGCTGGGTATTTCAGAAGACTCTCAAAGCTGAAAAGATTATTTTTCAAGGTACAAACATAAATCTTGCACTAATATAAAATGAATATTCAACACATTAATTTGTTAAGGTACCAGAAAGCTCTTACTCCTGCTCAAAGGAGAACAAGCAAATTGATTGAGAGAAAAGATAGAATTAATGGTCCCGGAGGCCGCATGCTGTGAGTCACCGCCTAACTTTGACCTTCCCCTTCCCCTCTGTTCTGCACTGCTTTGCTTTCCTGACGCCAGAACAATGGTGGCTTAGGAAAGAGCCTGGCCTGCCTGTCTCGTACCCATGCCTAGGTACTGGTTTGGCTAAACCCTTTTTCTTGATCCTTTTTTCAGTCTGTAACACCAAACTGTAATCCCCCAGATGCCACTTTGGAAGCACATATTCTAGGCAGCTAGAGTTCACAGTTTTCCTTTAGTAGCCACCCTTGTTATGGCTGTAGGCCTCTCACACTCTGTGGGCCTCAGCGTGCCCTTGAAATCGTGCTGAAATGGTTTTGCTGAATGTGTTGGTCAGCTGTAGTTGACTGTAACAAACTACCTGAGACTGCTCTCTTAAGAAGTGTTTATTTCGTCTTACAATTTAGGAATCAGCTGGCCCAGTTGCTCTGTCCTGTGGTGATGGATCACAGTAAGAGCTTATGGTGTAGCAAAACTGCTCATCTTTGTGGTAGGGAAACAGAAGTGAGCATGGGGGTAGCATGCTCCTGTAACCCCCCTCACATACACACATTCAAGTACCCCCTCTCCCCATTGTCCTAAAGATCTGTCACTAGGGCCTATGTCTTAAAGGTCCCACTGCCTCCAGCATCAGCACTTAAGCTTTTGTGGGACATTGAAGACTCCAACTCCAGTAGAAGAGCCTCTGCTGGGTGGACTCTGCATGGCTGTAAACAAACATCATTTGATTATGTAGTAGTTGCTTGCCTTGTTGCTATGACAGAATGCCCAACAAAAGTAACTTACTGGGGCTCACAGTCTGAGAGTAAGTCCATTGTGGATGGGGCAGACAAGGTCACAGGAGTCAAGGACAGCTGGTCACATGTCAACCACAGCCCAGAATAGAGAGAGTTGGGCGCTGGTGGTCAGCCAGGGCTCCAGCCCATCAGCAGGCACTGCTCACATTTAGGATGGATCCCACCTCAGCTAACTTAATCCAGGTAATGCCTCTCAGCCAAACAGAGGTTCATTTCCATGGTGGTTCTAAACCTATCTAGTTAGCAATCAAGATTAGCTGTTGTAGATTGCAGTCAGATGTTTTGCAGTTTTTGCTTTGGGAACTGTATTTACTTTGCCATACAACCATCCATTTTTCCATCCATCAACAGTCTTCTTTTTTTTGCATTCATCTCTAACAGATACAGGTGCCAATATCTGTCATGTTCTTAGGAGTTTCCTTGATTAATGGGAGGCGTCACACTGGATATATTTCAAGTCTCTAGCCTACGTGACCAGATTAGCAGTGTGCTGTGACTGTTCCCTCCAGTTGCATCCGAGTCTCCAGCCTCTTCACATTCCCATCAAGCTTGTTGTTTTCTATCGTGTTGGTTTTACACTGCTGATACGATGAGTGTGATGTATCCTCCCGATGGGTTATAGTGGTTTCCCTGGTAACTAGGGATGTGCAGCATCTTTCTGTTTACTTGATGGCCATTTGCTCCTTTTCTTTGGAACCTTGTCTCTTAGAGCTGCTTGTGTAGTTTTTAAATTGAGGTTTTGATCTTTTTTTTAATACTTCTTTTTTATCTTTATGTGTATTGTATCTGCATGTATTTCCGTGTAGCACACGTGTGCTTGGGGCCTAGACGGCCAGAAGAGGGCATCAGATCCCCTGGAATGGGAGTTACAGCTGGTTGTAAACTGCCATGTAGGTGTTGGGAAGCAAACACAGGTTCTTTCGAAGAGCAGCCAGTGCTCTTAATCAAGGAATCATCTCTCCAGCCCTTGAGATCTTTTTGTTTGTTTGTTTTTAATTGAGTTGTAGGGGGATGCCAGAGATTGACATTAGGTGTCTTCTTTGCTCCATCTCCACCTTATATGGTAAGCCAAGGTCTTTTGTTTGTACCCAGTGCTCGGTGATTCAACTAATCTAGCTAGCCAACTTGCTGTAACCATCTCCTGTGGCTTCTGAGTAACGGGGTTACAAATGCCTATCCAGTATTTGCTTGGTTCCCGGAGAACGGAGCTCCAATCCTCACACTTGTACAGCAAGCGGTTTACCCATCATGCCTTCTCCCCTGACCTTGCACAGCTTCTTTTCATTTCCAGGAGACAGTATTGTGCCTTCTCTATTGAATTCATTCTGTTCTTCTTCTCATACGCTGTCAGTAGGACAGTTTTCCTAATGCCCCTTTCTGATCGTTCACTGCTAATTTGTGGAAGAATAACTGGTTTTGTGTGTTGATCATACTTCTTGAAGCCTTGTTGAATGTATTTAGTTCTTGTGGGTACTTTTTATTAAAAAGCCAGAAAAACAACCCATGTAAAATCCGATCTGTGGGTAGAAGTAGTTTTACTACTTGCTTTCCAGTTTTGGTCTCTTTTATTTCTTTTTCTTTCCTAATTGTCTGGCTAGTGCAGTGCTTTAGTTTTTGATCAAATTAAATTGAAAACCCTTGCTAGACCTCCACATGGAACTCTGAAGCCAGCAGAGCACTAGAGTCTGGAGGTTAGAGTCTACACACATAGGAAGCTGGGATTCGCCAGCCTTGTGCTGACATCGCTGGTTTTTAAACCCATGTGGTCACTCCAGAAATGACATGGCTGGATTTAAACCCATGTGGCCACTCCAGAGATGACGTGGCTGGATTTAAACCCATGTGGTCACTCCAGAGATGACTTGGCTGGATTTAAACCCATGTGGTCACTCCAGAGATGACATGGCTCGATTTAAACCCATGTGGTAACTCCAGAGATGACATGGCTGGATTTGAACCCATGTGGTCACTCCAGAGATGACATGGCTCGATTTAAACCCATGTGGTCACTCCAGAGATGACATGGCTGGATTTGAACCCATGTGGTCACTCCAGAGATGACATGGCTCAATTTAAACCCATGTGGTCACTCCAGAGATGATATGGCTGGATTTGAACCCATGTGGTCACTCCAGAGATGACATGGCTCAATTTAAACCCATGTGGTAGCTCCAGAGAACAAGCTTGTGAAGGAAGAAAGAAAAGTGGTGGTGGGCAGGGGACGAGGGACAGGGAGGTGGGGCAGGGATGCCTGGCATCAAATTGCCTAGCTCCAGAAGGCTAGAGGCAGCTCCTTCCCTGCAGTTGTGGCTCCTGGGCTGTCCCACCCCTGGCCTGTGGCTCCCTGGGTTGTCCGACCCCCGCCCTGTCAGAGATGACACTAAAGGATAGTCTCTGCTGTACGGTCCACCTGTACCGTACTGCCTGTCTACCACATGATGGTTTGTGAGTCAGGCAAGGGGCTGGAGATTGAAACATACACACAGACAGAGACATGGTCATCCTTGCAACAAGAATGCCACTTTTATTGTGTTTCAGGGCAGCTTATATAGGGCTCTCTTTAACTAATGGCCATGCCCTAGCTCGAGGAACTTTTGGGCTGTAAGCCCACCAGAAACCACGCCCCTGCCATCAGGAACTCATGAGGGTCTCATGCTCAGAGCAGCTGCAAGCATAAGAAAACAAGTTGTTTACTCCAGCAGGAAAGGGGTCATAGAAAATTCAGGGTCTAGGTCTGCAGTCCCCAATGCTCTGCACAACAAGAATAGTGTTGGGTGTGTCTAGAGCCAATCAGAAACCTGTGCTGTTGTTATTCCATATGGATTATCAGAAGTACAGAAGAGGAAACAGTGTGATATTCTAGAAGGAAGTGGTATTCTATTAGCTTAACTCATCCTCAGACTCTTCCTCTGGGTATCTTTTAGATTCATTTTCCCTCAGCATTTTCAGTCTCCATGTTCCCTAAGTATACGTGTCTGGGCCCCATCCCTTAGTATGAGGCGCATCCTTGAAGGCCTGTTGTATTCCCATCCTCGCTTTCTCCACTCAAGAGCAAGTGAGGCTCCTCACTTCAGTTGCAAAATTCACACAATCCCATGGAATACACACTGGCTGAAAGACATCAGCAAATTCTGGCGGGGCGGGGGGGGGCACTCATGTATCTAAGTTTGTTTCCATGACATTTACATTTTCTGCAGCACACACACACACACGCATGCACGAGTAGATTAGTTACTGTTTTTTTCATCATGAGGCCCACAGTTTAATGACACAGTCCATTGTGGCTGGGAAGGGTCCCAGACTGACTAAAGAGAAGAAAGCAAGCTAGCACCAGCATTCATCTATCTCTGCTTCCTGAGTGCTCACACACGTTGAGATGCTGCAAGCTTCTGCCTTCCCAGCCATGATAGTTTTATTTCCATATATATAAAGATATATATGTGTGTGTGTATCTGTGTGTGTGTGTGTGTGTGTATATATATATATATATATATATATGTTTGAATGTTTGTGTTTAAGTGATGTAACTGTTCGAAAAACTTATTAAAGTTTATTTCTGTGGGAAAATTTTCATATATTTTTAACTTTTTTTGTTCTTCTCTTTTGCAATCTCTAGCCAATGAGAACATTAGTCATGACAAGCATGCCATCTGAGTAAGTGTTCGTTGTTTTGATAACATTCTATTCATTGTAAAAATTTAACCTTGTGTATACTGTAGGTCTTCGTGCCTTCAGGACATTTACAGAACTGAACTGGATCACTTTTATTTGATATCACTAGTATGGGGTTAGAAGATCATCGGAAATTGAAAATGTAGTTAAATGTGGGCTGTCGAGTGCACAAAGCTTTTGGGGTCCTTTGCATAGCATTAAGAGATTTTATTTATTTATTTATTTTTGCTGTCTTCTTTGCTTGATTAATTTCTAATGGTTTTGTTTTTCCACCCCTCACCCCATGAATGTTCAATAAACTGAGCAGTGTGGGTCGAAACATTTTCTTACAGATCTTAAAGAAACACCATGGCAGAAAAAGCTTTCTCCATGTGGTCTAAGAGATATCTCTGCATCTCGTGGAAGGGTTAATGGCTTGCTGGCTTGCTCTTATCATCTCCTTTAAACATTTAGCACAATAAAGAACAGCCAACAAAAATATATAGTACTATATTCCTTGCAACGGATTTTCAAATTTGTGCTTAAAGAGGAAAAACCACATTTTTTATATCAATTGTAGGTTTTGAGGTTTTAAGACATTCATCAAAACACTGAGCCATTTCAGGGAAAACATGCTGCAGGAAGCATGTGCACTTAGAACATTTGTGGTGGGCTCCTTTTCCTGCCCATGGCATGCACCGAGTGCCATGTATCACAAGAGAGGAGTCCTCTTACTGTTATCAATACCTTTGATGTGCCATGAACACTTCAGAGTCTACTCTGGAAATACTGAATATGAGCGTGATAAAGTACCTGATTATTCTATAAGTTAAAAAAAGACAGCCAGTTATTTTTCTCATTAAAAAAAGACAGCCAGTTATTTTTCTCATTAAAAAAAGACAGCCAGTTATTTTTCTCATTAAAAGGTTTTAAAGAAAACTTTTCTTTTCGGCAGTGCAGTCCCCTGATCCCTTCTCCTCTTACACTTTTTACATATCTTGAGACCTTGGATGGTCTGATTCTCCGTTGATTAACAAGGCCGTAAAAAGGCAGTTGTTCCCAATTAGCACATTCATGAGCTGCTGTAACTGCCAGGCTTGGAACAGACAAGACCAGATATTCCGAAGAGAAGTTCTAAACTTAATCCTCTCTGAGATGCTAACGAGCACAGCGTCTCCAGGTCGGTTGTGAAGGGGCCATCTCCACCCACTCTGTGGAGCCCTAAGATTAGAAGTTGAGCGAGGTCAGCCCTTCTCACAGGGTGAGGCTGAGCTCTTGGGGGGCTATTTACCCAAGATAAGACTCAGAGAAGCACTCAGGAGCAGCAAACACTAGGAGATGACACTGCAGGCCACCCGTTGTGCTTCCCCAGCGAGAGGAAGAAAGCTCCTGTCTTCACTGACAGAGACCACAGCCTGGCCCAGAAGGCCTTTCTCACAGCTTGTGATTCACTAGGGATTTTCAGACAGTGCTGGGGCAGGGGCCATGCATACTGGAAGAGAAAGAAGCGGTCGATTGGAACTAAAGGCCTGTGTAAGGATGCTAGAATGCCAGAGGAACATTTTGAAAAACAAAATAGAAAGGCATGCCAGCCATTAAGAGAATGACAGGTTAAAGATGCTAGTGAACTTTGAGAATTAAAAAGGTAATTCAATTAGAGTCCTTTTTTCTTCTTTTTTTTTCTTTTAATGGGAAAACTGCATTTGACACTCCAATAATATTACGTTTTCAAAGTAAAATAAGCAAGTAATAAATCAGGTTCTGAGCTAGTGGGGTGCTTGTGAACAAAGGTTCCACTACCAGACCTGGTGTTCATTCCTAGATCTCTCGTGGTAGAAGGAAGGAACCAACCCCCACGAGCTGTCCTGCCATCCACACACATCATGGCTCCTGTGCACACACATGCATAGTTTAGAAGAACATGTGCACACTGGTCAGAACTGCATGAAAGTGCATGGTGTACAGTAGACTGCTGTCAGGAGGCTGACTTCCAAAGCCCGTGTATCCCTGTACAGCCTGTGTGACTCTGGAGACACCATGGGTAGTCTCATGGGCTTGGAATTGAGATCTGAAAAGTTCTTGTTTCCCCAAATCCCATGTTCCTGTTTGTAAAGAAATCAAGGTGCGAGCCCTGTAGCTAAAATGAAGCCAGATTCTGAGCCTCTGTTTGTCTAACGGACACACAGCGTGACGGCTGATTGCTGACTCTCTGGTCCACAGGAAGCAAACACTCATCATCCAGGTGGTGAACACACTGAAAGGCTTCTCGTTTACACCTGAGGTCTGTGAGTCTACCACCCACGTGCTGGTGGGGAAGTCTGTCCGTACCCTGAACGTGCTGATGGGGATTGCCCGGGGATGCTGGATTCTCTCTTACGAATGGGTAAGCCTTGCACTCATCCTTTACTTTAAAATGAGGTGCTTGCTAGATCCATTCCAATTTAGGCGATGAAGTGAGCAGCCATGCCTGCGCTTACATGCTCTGAAGAGAGCCAGGGAGGGTGTTCTTCCTACAGTCAGTTACACTGAGAGCCAGGGAGGGTGTTCTTCCTGCAGTCACACTGAGAGCCAGGGAGGGTGTTCTTCCTGCAGTCACACTGAGAGTGCTCAGAGAGCGTGGTGAGGCTAAGCCTAGAGGATGGCGGGAGCCTTTGTAAACTCCCAGCCTCCAGTGGAAATAAGATCAGAACAGGCTTGGGCTGAAAACACAAACTGGGTTTTCTCACATGCCAGTGAGGGTTGCTGTGTGTTTGACTAAGGAGTGATGTGAACTATGCTCTTGATGGCTCAGAAGCCAAAAAGAAAAAACTCCTCCAGAGATTGTTTGCACAGATGGATTTGCTTAGGATGAAACATGTTCGCCTAATCCCTTTTGGATATGTTTCGCCAAGCACGCATGTATCCTTAACATTATTTTCTGTGCATTTAAGGCAGTCTTTAAAAATGTATCATCGTTTTCATAATTGATAGATTGTGATAGTCTGTCAGTCACTATGTTTTCCTTTTGATCCTCAGCCTAGGGGTCACTTCAAAGCCCATAAGCTCACTGCTGATGGGAGCAGCAGCCTTGGTTACTTGTGTTACATTGACTCCCATGCTCTTTTCTCCTCACCCAAGAATGTGCTACATTAATACTGGGTTAATTTAATCCTGTAGGATTATGCTGTGAAAACAAGCTGCAGATGTACTGTTAAGAATGGCTCTAAGTCTTTTTCCCGTGTCATAACCCCGCTCTCTGTTACAAAAGACTTAAGAGGGATGGGGAGAGTTGCAATCGCTAAAGTGCTTGCTGCGCATGAAGACCTGGGTTCAAATCCCAAGGCCTACATGAAGTCTGGTGTGCTGCATGAACTTGGAATCCCTTCTGTCACTGAGGAGGCAGCTACAGGCAGATCCCGAGGCTAGTCTAGCCTAATGGGCGGGTCCTAGTGAGGAATGCAATCTCAAGAAACAAGGTGGCTGGCTTCTGAGGAATGACACAAGCTGGAACCTCTGCCATCCACACACATGTACACACACAGAAAAACACGCAAAAAGACTTAGATGTGTGCTTAAAATTATGATGTGCAAAACATTAAAAGTAATCTGTTTTGTTTTGTTTTTCAAGACAGGGTTTCTATGTGTAGCCCTGGCTGTCCTAGAACTCACTCTGTAGACGAGGCTGGCCTCGAACTCACAGAGAGATCCAACTGCCTCTGCCTCCCGAGTGCTGAGACTAAAGCCATGCACCACCATCACCCGACTCCAGAAGGGTATTCTTTACATATATAGGTATCCACACTGGATTCTGTGTTAGTCTGTTCTGAGAGTTGGGCAGCTAGAAGAGACCGAATGAGAGTTGGAACACTCCCTGTCAACTTGCAGAAAGACACTTGTCTGTAAGGGGGCACACGGCAAAGGAACTGTCAACATCCCTGCTCCATGGTATAGTTAAGGTTTTTTATTGTGGATAAGAGAGAACATCCAGAGGCATCTGGAAGAGTCTAGAGCCGAGAGAAAAGGAAACCGACTGGGCATGGCTAGGGCTATGCATTTACACGAGAAGGGAGGATAGCAAATGGTTAGAATAGAGCATAGTGAGAAAGCAGGCGAGCTAGTGTGGGAATAGTGAGACTGGGGGATGGTTATGAGGGAGGCCAGTAGCTGGAGCAAGAATTAGACTAGGGTGGGGACTGATGGAGCCTGGAGGCCAGCACGGGCTTTGATTTGCAGCCACAGGTACATGTCGGTAGAGAGCCATTTGTCCCTTCTGCCACAGGTAAGCAAAACCACTCCTTTGCCTGATGGGAACCAGTTCCTCAAGTTCCTGGAAAATGTTTGTTTCCTTTAGCTGTCAGAAATCCTCCCATAGTTCAGGTTAAGCTAGACCTAACTCAATTTGGACTCAGGCAAGAGGCCCGCCCATTCTGGAGGACAGAGGAATGGAAATGAGATACCCTTTGCACCTCACAATATTAGAACCCTCACACTTCTACTCAGTGTCTGCCGGTTCTTCTTTAATCACATACGGCCCCCTAAACTCTGCTCTGTCTACTTCATGGACTTTCCAAAAATGGAACAGAAACTCCATTCTCCCACTTCCCCAAGTGTCAAATAGTTTTGCTACCAAAATGATATCTCTGCCACCCCGAGTGGCCGTGATCCTTCTGGAATAACCTTCCCCTACAAGTCTCTTGTCTTCAGTACCTAACTCAAGGCTCATCTCCACATCCTCCTTACATCACCTCCCCTTCTGCAGAACTAGATCATTCCAGAAACAAGCTGCAATACTTTGTCCCAGCACATCACAAGGACCACTTTCAGTGCCAGAGGACAGCTCCTCACTCAGATTTTCCAGTTACTCATTATGTTTAGACGGTCATTCAAATCAGGGCTGCTTAAATAAATCACTCTTCACGAAACTGACCAAGTTATTTTAAAAAAACTCTTAACATTGGCCGGGCTGCTTTGCTAGGTGAAGCTACTCAGCGGCTGCCACGGCAGTTAGGATAAGGTACAGCCCTCTCAGCGTGTTCACATGTCACCCCCAGGATCACACCTGCTCTAACAAGGCCACACCACCCAATCGTTCACACATAGGAGCCTATGGGGGCCTTTCTCATTCAAACCACCCCAGTTACTATCCACTGTCACCATAGTCATATGCAAAATCAATGTGTGAAATAAAGAAATCAGAATCATAGAATTCTTCTCATCGTTCTGCTGTCATAATCTTTGTACCCTCTTTTCCATGCTGTCCCCTAGGCCTTGCAGAGGGTGAGTGATGTAGATGCTAAGTTCTCAGCAGCAGCCATTACCTTCAGTTACGAGGTTCTTTTTTAGCCACTACCTTTCTGTGCCGGGCAGCCAGCAGCCAGTCTAAGACATAAGTATTTAGATGCCCATCTGGCTACACCCAGCCTAAAGCCGGTAGTGAGTTCCTCACTAGGACCTGTGACTTCCCAGCTATAGATTTTTGCCCTGGTTAACAGAACCAGATACGTTTTTCTTCCTATGAAAGGAGGCCTGATATCCAATCCAATACTATAACTTTCTTTCAAGCCTTTGAGTACTGTATCACCACAGGCAGCCCCTTCAGATCTTGACAACACTGTTTTGGAGACTTGAATCTTAGGCAAAATGCAAACGATTGCAGTGCCAGCAAAAGCTAACACAGCACTATGTGGGAAACGTGAGTCCGCCACAAGAAGCCGCTATCTGTTCCGGGAACTCTGCATATTGTTCAGCTGCCGGCTTCTCCCTTCTCTACCAGCACATGCGTATCGATACTGCTAGGGTTAACCTTCAGGAATAAGTCAAGAAATTAACCAGGCCTTTTTCTCTAGTTATACCAGTCTTCAACAAGGCAGGGGTTACCTCTTCTTGCACAGCCTTCCTTCTTGCAATTTTATTATTCCATTGTTTCACTTTGCTTGTGTTAGTGTGTTTACATATTTGACTGCACATATGGGTCCAGGAGCACGCACGCATGGTGCCTATGTGGGGTTCACCTTAGGTGTTGTTCCCCAGGTACTTTCTAACTTCTGTTTGAGACAGAGTCTCTCATTGGCCTTGAGCCTTGCCAAGTTGTCAGACTCTCTGGCCCATGAACTTCCAGAGGTCTGCCCATCTCTGCCTCCCGGCTCACCATGACTGGCATTACAGATGTGCACCACCACTGTACCTAGTGTTTTACTTGAGTTCTGGGGTCTAAATTCAGGTCCTCACCCTTGCAAGGTCCATGCTTTACTGACCAAACCATCTCCTGAATTTCCTCCTTGAATTTTGAAAAGGAGTCAATACCTACATAATATATTTATTTGAGAGAGATGGTTGCTGCCACCATTAGGAAGATCATTGACCAAAATTTCTAGTTTAACATCCAACTTAATTTGCATCTCCAGGCAGCATAGAGTCGTAGATAACATTACAGCCTCCACAGGTTGTGGCTTCCCTTCATGTTCATATGAGTTTTCATATTCTATCCTGAAAGATGGCGTGGACGATGCTGTCAGAAGTTCTCACCCTCCATGGGCTTTCCTTTAACTCCATCTCCAGTGTAGTCGGGGGATTCTTAAAATATTCTCTTTGGCTAGCATCAGAGACTTAGCTCCAAGGAAAACATTTCTGAAAATGTTTTTATTTCAGGGTTTGTATAGTGTTCTCAGGAAACCTCTGTGAAAGACCACTGTTGCCGTCCTTCAAAGTCAGATGGCTGCCTCTGGCCAGTTCGTCACAAAAGCTCCTGGTGATTTTGTAACACAGTTCGGTGTGAATTTTTGCCTAGTCTTCCATTATTTTTCTATTTGAGAACTTTGCTGATTTCCTGCGTGCTCACAAAGCAGTTAATTTCCTCAGTGTTCTGTTTTCTGAAAAGTCAACAATCCATGTTTCTCTGAGTTCATGACTGAATTGTCTGACATATAAGTAAGAGAGAACCATGGTTGGTGCTGCCGGTTCCTGTACGTGGGAGAACAGGAGTAACCCAACAGAAAATAAGCTGATATGACCAAGTATCCATCAGGACTCAGGCTGCGTCAAACATTCTCCTCACCTTGTGCCTTGCTTGCTGTTCTTGGCAGCTTTCTCACCTGCTTGTGGTCACTAACAGCTAGCAGAGTGTCCTGTGACCCCAGTCCTTCCCTTCTCTAGTTCTTTCTCTCTCTAGGCAGAAACAGACTGGCAGCTGTGGAGAATTCATCCTGTCTCATATTTTAAGATGCCAGCTCTAAACAGTTCACAAACAAAGCTTGATAAGAGGTTATAAATGTTAAATCAGCTATAAATCCAAATATTCCTACAAATTTTCAAGGAACGTAGAGTAAATAATCAAGTGCTTTCTGGTTCAGAAAGGATGGAATGAGCCTCTACCTTGGGATGATGTGATCAAGGTGGGGCTCTCTCTCCCCTTGGTTTACTGGCATCTAGGATGGAATCAAAATGCTCCAGAACAAAGCCTGTCACTCGTGTGTCTGAGTCTCTCACTTCACAACACTCACTTCACTGCTACTCATTCTGGAACCAAAGCTGAGAGCTCCCAGAACCAGGTCTGCCTTCTGTTTGCTCAGTATCTTATCCTCCCTTCAGAAGACAGGCTATTCAGAACGAGGCATCTTGGACACCCTCTCTTCTTGAGCCTTACATTAATAAGTTCTAAGGATGGACGGCTAAGCAGATCGCTCTAGCTCTGTCACATCTGCACCCAGAGTTTGCCTAGCTCCTCTAGCTACGCACGCAGTTTTGGCTTAGTCTGGCCACACCTGGCAGGCAGAGACGTCAAGCTCCCTTGAGCTTTCACAGACTTCACTCCAGAGAGACTTCACCCCTGCCTCGGGTTAGTGCATGAAAGACTGCAAGCTGCAGAGAACTTCACATGTGCCAGCTCACGGGGCCCTGCAGAGTGTTTTGCAGCATAGAAACTGCATTTTTAAACACGTACCAAGATGAAAACACAATGCAGAATAGCTTATCTGGGTCTCCAGCATGAGTCTTTGAAGCAGTATTCGGAAAGGCCTTGTTCCAAGGCAATGATCATTTATCTTAGTACATCCCTGACTTGCAGATTTTCACCACGAAATTATATAGATTCTCTCTACCAAGGTAAAACTGTAGAGCTCATCTGTTTCTGTGCCTGTGCTGTGCCCACACGCTTTTTCCTCAGGGAACTGGCCACGAACCACTACAATAAGGATTCTGTCTGGAGCCCTTCCCTGACCCTCTGTCATCTTTTGTCCTCTGGCGGGTCCTAGAGCCCTCTTCCCACACTGGAGACACAAACTGCCCGTGATCGAGAACAGATCAGAGCACAGCCACATGGTTCCCCTGGAAAATGAGGTCCTTGGCATTTACCTTGATGAGAACAGTGGATAAACGTATCTGGGAGGGACAAGTGGTGGCCTTTGGAGTCAGAGCCGTAGTTTCAGAGAGAAGACACCGTGAACCACCACCACAGGCTTTATCATGAGGAAAGCTTTACCATCGTGGCCTTTTTCTTTAAGGTGATCTAGAACCAAGTGTAGCTTCATAGGTCACTGCAGAAGGATGGGAACTATTCCAGCTAGGAGATGGGAGGCTTTTGTCTGTCTGTCCTATGCCCTGACTGGGTTTCAGGGAGGTTAGAGCAGAAACAAAGCCACCAGCAGCAGGCAGGTAGAATGATCCAGAGAGAAATGACCATGACAAGGGGAGTTATAGCACAGCTTGTGGGTAGAGAGCTTTGGCCATGACAAGGCACCTGTAGTACAGGTAGAGTGTAGAAAGCTGGTCTGCAGCCGATCAGATGCCACAGATCTGACAGTGTGTTATGTGAGGGAGTAGAGGGAACTAAGTGACTCTTCCAGTTTTACTGAAACAACATGGTGATAGTCACCATGGGGATAGTGAGGGAGAAAAGCGTGAACAGGCCAAGGTAGTGGATACAATAGAAAACTCTGAATTATACATATTATGCTGGAGATTTCCTAGCAGGTATTCAAGGAGAGGGAGGTGGGATATGAGAGAGAATATGAGAGAAAATATGAGAGAGAGGTTTAGTGTCACGGAATGATTGTGCAATGAAGACCCAGAGGAAGAATAAGGCCTAGGCTGGGCCAACACCTAGGAAAAGCAAGGGGAATCAGGAAGGACATGTTACTGCACATTGTAAACACACCCACTTTATTATTTTATGAAAATAGCCCCTGGTTACAGTTAGGTTTAAAGTACATGTTTCTGTATTGGGCAAATAGTCTCAACGAATTAGACCAACAGTTGGTAAGTGGAGGCACTCAGTTTCGCTCAGCTTGTCCCTGTCCCTTTGACAGTATCATGGACACAGGGACCACACTATTTTTCTATGCTTCATTTTCACTAAAAGCCACTGATGCCGGATTTAATATCTGGGGCTTGGTTATCTCTCATTATGATTGAGATCTCTGGGACATCACCTTAAACTGAAATCCAAGTTCAGCACTCACTCTTAGAAAATCCTTCAGTGAGTGGAGATGGTTCTGCGTTAGGAGAACTGGCCACTCTCACAGAGGACCTGGGCTAAGTCCCCCTCCTATGGTGGCGCATAGCCTTCTGTAACACCGGTTCCAGAAGATGCAGTGCTCTCTTTTCATGTCTGCTCTTCGTTGCAGGTTCAGAGATGATTTCTTACTCCTCCCTCCCTCCCTCCCTCCCTCCCTCCCTCCCTCCCTCCCTCCCTCCCTCCCTCCCCTTCCGTTGTACTGAGTATTTAACCCTGGCTGTGTGCTTGCTCTGGAGCACTGAGCTATACCTCCAGCCCAATTTCTGATGACTCAATCAGTCTTACTTTTGATAATAGCTTGGAATATTTTATCCATTGGCACACATTGGAAAATTCACCCGTAATTTGAATTAACTGGAACTTTCCGACAGCTGCCTCTAGCCATCTGTCATTCAGATCTTTGCCAGTGACACTGGGATGCTGTCGGCTGTCCACACTTTCAGGGTCTCTGAACTTTATCCCCCGGGGAGCATTGTACTTGAACTATGCTAGTCCGCTCTTAAGTACCTTTGTGGATGAGTGCCGACGTCAGCTTTGAGGAGGGCTGGTAGAAGAAACACTTGGTTTTCAAGACATTTGTACTGTTTTTAAAACTATAGTTGACAACCTCCCTCATTGTACTGTGCGATACATTTTATGTCTGATTCTTACAGTCCACTTAGAAAAAATACATTTTGCAGAAGAAAAAACTAAACTAAACTAAAACCAACATCTTGGGCTTCCTTTTGCCAGAGAATGAGAAGGATACATTCAGTGTGAGCTTGTTCACTGAAATTGAAATAAGAGCTTGCAGTATATCTCTGCTAGAATATTAACATTCTGCATACCTAAACATTTATTAGCCTCTGGCCATCTCAGGCCATACACAACCCCTGCAGATCTTTGTTTTGACATACTCAGACCAGAATGCGATCATCAGTGCAGGAGAGTGCAGGGCTCTGTCCTCAGTGGTCTGCTCTTCCTCCTCAAGCCTCCACAGTGTGCCACACCTCAGATCCTAAGCAAACCAAGACAGCATCACTCAATGCCACAGGAGACATTTTCCCTTGAATTGTGTTGAGTAACAACAGAACAAGAAAGAAGAGCGTGCATACAGTGAATTTCACTGATAGTGGTGTTTGTGTGTTGTGTTTGTTTATGGAGGACTCCAGACATCCTGGTATTCTTTATTGTAGCAGGACACATCTCAGTCCTTCTTCCCTCACCCCTTCCTTCTTTTCCCAAGACCTTACACATGCCAGGCAAGTGTTCTCCTATCAAATCACACCCACAAGCCCCTTAAAGAGTACTTTTGTCAGGTAACTTAAAGGTGGTCAGGTTTTCTCTGGCACTCAGTCAGACATGGAACCCAGTGCTTGTTTTTATAAGTGAGAGAATTTCTCTTTACCTCTGATGGAGTAAAGGTTGTGACTTGGTGCTCATTTTTTAAAAGTAGTATAAAGTCCAGTGTTTCCCTTAGTAACCATAGCATTCAAAGATTTGTCTCCTTGGTCATAGTATCTTGTGCTCTTATTTCATACTGTGAAGTGATGTTTCTGCTATTTATTTTAGTTACATAGGAATTTGTTATAGTTATTTCATTGTTTTTATTCTGATAAGGAAAGTACGTGCTCATGCTATTTATAAAGATGTTTGGATTTGACATCAAGTCCAGTGGTGAAATGCTGGGTCACCCTGGTCACAGCTTAGCTTATTTTAAAAGTGACTATGACTGAGCAGTTTAGTCTTAGGATCTCAGAGTACCTCATTTTTATTTTAGTGATCTGGAAAGGACTGGGTAAAATCCAAGCTGATCAGGGCTAGTCCAAGTGCTCCATGTGATCAAGCTCAGCTCTTGTGAGCTGGTAAGGGAGATGCAGAGATATCCGGACATGGATGTACACACCTGGCATCCCAGCATGCAGACATCAGAGCAGGAGAGGAGCTTGACTCTGAGTGCAGCGCAGACAACATAGTGAAACCCTGTCTCAACAAGTCACACTTTCTGTGCTGCTAGTTTTTTTTTAAAAAAATATTTATGTATTTATTATGTATACAATATTCTGTCTGTGTGTATGCCTGCAGGCCAGAAGAGGGCACCAGACCCCATTACAGATGGTTGTGAGCCACCATGTGGTTGCTGGGAATTGAACTCAGGACCTTTGGAAGAGCAGGCAATGCTCTTAACCTCTGAGCCATCTCTCCAGCCCCTGTGCTGCTAGTTTTATGTTACCCTAATATAGCTAGAGTTATCTGCATGGAGCGCACTTGAATAGAGAAAATGCCCCCTAAAATATGGCTGAAGGGCATTTTCTTTCTTAAATAATTTATTTAAATTTATTTTATGTGCATGGGTGTGAAGGTGTCAGAGCCCCTGGAACTGCAATTATAGACATTTGTAAGATGCCATGTGGGTGCTCGGTATTGGACCTGGGTACTCTGGAAGAGCAGCCAATGCTCTTAACTGCTGAGCCACCTCTCCAGCCCCAAAGGGCCTTTTCTTAATTGGTTATTGATGGGGGAATTGGTTATTGATGGGGGAGGGCCCAGCCCATTGTGGTGGTGCCATTTTTGGGCTGGTCTAGGTTCTGTAAGAAAGCAGGCTGAGTAAGCTATTAGGAGCAAGCCATTAAGCAGCAATCCTCCATGACCTCGGCATCAGCTTCTGCCTCCAGGTTCCTGCCCTGCTTGCATTCCTGTCCTGACTTCCTTCAGTGATGGACTACAATGTGGACATGTGAACCAAATAAATCCTTTTCTCTCCAACTTTCTTTCAGTCGTGGTGTGTCATCATAGCAATTGCAGCCCTAAGACACACATAAAAAAGTTTATCTGTCAATATGCAAATTGTTTTCTTCTCACCATCTGGAATCTAGTCTGTCTAATAATATCTTTTTAACAGGAAAAAGATTGCTTATTTTTGATGATTAATTGTTTATCTTCTCAGTTTTAAATATCATTAAACTTCATTTGTTTTATGACAGTGTGTTGGTTCAGATGAAAATTAGCTGTAGACTCATGTTTGAATAATTGGCCCCCAACTGGTGGAAATGTTTGGAAAGATTAGGAGGTGTGGCCATGTTAGAGGAATTGTGTCTCTAGAGGGAAAGCTTTGAGATTTCAAGACTAACACCGTTTCCCATGGGTCTCGCTCTGCTTCCTGTTCATGGATAAGGATGTAAGCTCTCAGCTGCTGCCTCAGCACCATCCTGCTTGCCACACTATCCACCATGATGGTGATGTACTCCTATTCTTCTGGGACTTCAATCCCCAAAGACATCCTTCCTTCAATAAGTTGCCTTGGACATGGCGTTTTATGACAGCAGTAGAAGTTAGTACCAGAAGTGGGGTATTTATGTGACAGGTATGGTCATGCTTTTATTTGGAAGAATGTAGACGACTTTGGGGAGGAGGGTGGAAAGCTGGGCAGTGGGTCATACACCTGTAATCCCAGCACTCGGGAGGCAGAGGCAGGTGGATCTCTGAGTTCTAGGCCAGCCTGGTCTACAGAGTGAGTTCCAGGACAGCCAGGGCTACACAGAGAAACCCTGTCTTGAACAACAACAATAATGATAAAAGACGAAGACAACAATGATGACAAGGACTTTGCTACTTTGGACTAGAATAGTTGAGCACTGTAAGAGGTGCTGAATGTGCCATCAGTGCTGAGAAAAATGCTGACTGTGGAGGTTTAGCTCAGGTGGTTTCTGAGGGGAGTAGTATTAGCAGCTGGACTAGAGACCATTCTTGTGATACTTTGGTAAAGACAGCAACTTTCCACCCTTGTCCTAAGACTGAACTGACCAATAATAGACCGAGTTTCTTGGAGGTTTCAAGACAGTCTAATACTGACTCTGTCATGTAGTCATTATACACACCTACAATGAAAAAGAGCAAGTGTGGCAGAAATACATACAAAATGTACAGTTTTAGGAGAAAAAGAGCATCTGGAAATTTAATGTTGAAGACAGGGCTTATAATGAAAGAGACAAAGAAAGGCCTGATATAAGGTGGAATAAAGGAGTGGTGCCTTCAGTGCAAGACCCCACCCAGCCAAGGCCTAAGGAATTCAACTGCTACAGATGTGGTTCAAGGAAGCCAGGCTCCATCCTTCACAGGCAGCCAAACTTGCCAGTGTCATCCCTGTGCTTCTGACTTCAGAGCCATGAAGGATAAAAGAATAAAGGGGTTGCGGAGTCTTCTTTCTAGGTTAAGGAAAACCACTGAGATCCCCAAGATGTTAGCGGTGCCAAAACCATGCCCTTAATCCCAGCGCTGCTAAAGAGAGCTATAGACAGGGAAGAGAACCAGCTCAAGAGAGAGAAGTGTCTTGCAGTTAGCAAAGCTGGAAGGGCAGAGCCATCTAAGCCTTTTGGCTTCTGACACAGGCTGTAGGATTTGGAGTTTTCCCTGCTGGGCTTTGTTCTTGCCTTGGTCCAGTATTTCCTCATTCTGCCTCCTTTTCTCCCTTTTGGAATGGCAGTGCATATTCTGTGTCATTGTTGGAAGTACAGATATGCCTTTTGATTTTATGGGAGCTTGCAGCTGAGAGATTGACTTGATTGGCTGACATTGAGACTATGGGGAGTTTTGAAGTTGAACTAAATGCATTTTGCATTATGATATATGGTCATGGGCCTTTGGGAGCCGGGGAGTGGAATGTGCTGGTTTGAATGAGAATGGCTCTCATGGATTTGGGCTCCCAAACTCATATATTTGTCCCACAGTGGGTGGGACTGTTTGGAAAGGATTGGAAGGTATAGCCTTCTTAGATGAAATCTGTCACTGGAGGTGGTTTTCAAAACACTCCCAGCATTCCCAGTTAGCTCTTTCTGACTCTTCCTTGTAGATCAAGATGTGAGTTCCCAGATGCTGCTCTAGCTGCCTGCCGTTATGCCTTTTCTTCCCCACCATCATAAACTCTCTCCCTCTGGAACTGTAAGACCATGTACACGCGGTGTCATCTTGGTCATGGTGTTTGTCACAGCAGTGAAAAAGTACAGACACAGACAAACAGAAAAGCTGCTTGAAATTCAGGTTCTGATTTAGGTGGCATTGATGATTCAGAGGTGGCATTGGTCCAGAGGTGGCATTGGTTCAGTGGGCTCCACAGACAGTATTATGCCCAGTGCTATGATTGGGCATTGGGTTGGAAGGCTCTAGAACCAAGTAGACATGTTAGGGGTGGAGATGAGCTATTTACCCATGGTGCCAGTTACACAGAGGCATTGTTTCCCACGTGATTTCCACCTGCCGATTCCGTTGGTCAGCACGAGCAGCTGTGAGATGGTGACTTTAATACCCTTAGTGAATTGTTCATAGTCAAGGGGGATTCATGCTCACAGTTGGAGAGTTTTGAATATGAATTCAACACTTCCATAATTTATGGCCCATATTAATTCCAAAGGTAACCTTGGAGTCATCTTTTTATTATCAACAAGCTTCAACGTTAACATGGTATTTCTGCAAATGGATAAGATCACGGATCTCATACTAACCTACTAACCACTTTACTAGCTGTGTGGCCTTGGGTAAGAAATGACAATCCAAGCCTCATTTCGCAATCTATAGCAGGATAGAAGACCATCTGCATAGTGTCAGCAAATATGATCATGTAGCATTGTTATGCAAGGACTTTGACACCTTTCAGGAGCTGGTTTTAAAGTCATGATTTAGGTGAGCCTTGACAACCTTACAAGAGATCATGTGCCTGCTGGTGCTTTTTAGTGATATCTCTGTCAGAGATGATTCCATGGAGATGAGCTCCCATCAGTCATTATCAGGACAGAGCTGGAGAGAAAATGGGGAAGACTCTGCAAGCACAGTCAGGCTCTTGTTATTGTTTTATGTTTAGGTCTAGGTGTGGTGACTCATGCCTTTAATCCCAGCCCTCAAGAGGTAGAGTCAAGGAAATCTCTGTGAATTTAAGGCCAACCTGGTCTACATAGCAAGTTACAGGACAGCCGTTAATAAATACACAGTGAGAGCCTGTCTTCAAACTAAAGCAGGGGAGGTGCTGAAGGGATGGCTCATTGCTCTTAACCAGACGTCCCAGATTTGATTCTTAGCACCCACATTATGGCTCACAACCACCTCTAACTCCAGTTCCAGGGGATCTAACGCCTTCTTCTGGTTTCATAGGGAATTACATGCACGTGGTGCACAGACATATATGTAGGCAAAGCACTCATATGCCTAAAGTATTAAAATGAGGGGAATATTGACGATATTTATCTAAAACTTTTTTTCAAAAGGCTTTGAAACTGGAAAGGGGTGAGTGCACACTGTGGACAAATTAAATGACACACTTTAGTTAACTGTATTTGGAAACATTTGCTACCACTAAAAATTTTACCTGAAAAATCATTGCAATGTGGCAGGCACTACACCTCTAAATGTGCTTGCTTGTACCTTTAAAAATAACTTTATGTAATTATAGGAAGCATTTCTTGGTGTTGCAAGATAGGGTGGAAATACAGGGGGATAGCTTATTTTGGAACAAATATTATTACCTTGAAACTTTGCCAGTTCAAGCTGGGTTCTTTGGAAGACCAGACCTCCTGTTTTCTGGCTCCAAAGTGTATGGGACATAAGTAACCATTTACTTTGTCATTAGAATTCAGCTGTTGGTCTCTCTATCCTCTCCTTCTCTCCCCCCTCCCTCACTTCTTTCCTTCCCACTTCCCTCTGCATCTGTCCTGAAGTTCAGTGTTACCTACAAATAACTACATTGTCACACTGTTTCCCTCACTGCCTGGTTACTCTTCAGTTGGTAGAGATGGATGATACATATTATATATGTGAAGGATTAACTAGCTTGCCCTTTGTCCCTGGCGGTCTGTCTTCTGTGTTTAATCAGTTCTTTACACTGCTGGGTTGGGGAAGAATCACAAACTTTATTTATTACCCTGAAGCAGCCAAAATGAAGTATGTAGTCCAAATTCTAACTTTGGTTGTTTGGGGAAAACCACCCTAATCGTCAAGATTAAGACTCTATGGTATCTGGCAGGGAGGTTTTTATAATTTGAAATTTAAGATTTTATAAAATGACATTTTGTTTTTTGTGGTGTTTTTGTTAGTTTGTTTGTTTTTGTTTTTCAAGACAAGGTTTCTCTGTGTAGCCCTGGCTGTCCTGAAACTTACTCTGAAGATCAGGCTGACCTCAAACTCACAGAGATCCTCCTGCCTCTGCCTCCCAGGTGCTGAGATTAAAGGCGTGCGCCACCACCACCTGGCAGCAAATAACAGTTTAATAAATTACTTCTATTAGCCTTGGAAATATTAAACATGCTTCCATCCCTTAAACCACAATTGATGTGGAGAATGGGTAGGTAGATGGTTAGCTGTTGTTTTCTCCAGTTGGCAAGGACGCTCTCTTGCTTCTTTCTTCCTAGGACCCTAAAGCAGCTCATATTGCCAACTGCTGCTGAATTTTATTTTGTTCTGAGACAGGTTCTCCCAGGCTAGCCTTCTGCTCCCTATGTAGCTGGCGATGACCTTAACTCTGATCATCCTATCTCCAGCTCCTGAGCTCATAGATTCCTGTCAGCATACCTGTTCATGCCACGCTGGGGATCGAGCACTCGGACTTCCCTGCCTGCTGCCTAGGCAAGTAGTCCGTCAACTCGGACTTCATCCTCAACCCATAAAATTGACTTTTTAACAGGATAGCTGGAGATTTGTTCTCTCTAAACAGGCTCCAACCCAGAGCCCAGGGAGGCTGGTCATCTGGAACTCTGGAGTAAACTCAGGTTTTATAGTACAGTTACAGTAAGCTGTTCATCCAAAGTGGCTATTTGTAAATGTTTCAGCATGCTCTACAGCAATGCTGCCGAGTGAGTTGAATCAACTTCATGCTGTATTTCATGTCAACACTTAATCATTACTGATTGGAACCATTTGCTTTCTCAAGCCCAACCTAAAAAAGTCTCTCTTACAGATTTTTTTTTGTAAGTCCAAGCCATCTACCATCACTTTTAATTAAAATAATTTGCTTATTTTCTTCTTTAAGAACATTTTTTGAGATACTGAAAATTAAACTAAGGAAGCTTCACTTAGGGTCTCTGCTTAAGAAATATTTTGTGAGTAAAGAATTTTTTGTTGAGATATTTAAACTGTTAAAAATATTACAAATTTTTTAGCTCGGTCCCCAGGACCAGCAGGTGTCCTCTGACCATAGTGCTCACACCCTTGTGTGTGGGTCTACAGACACGCGTACTCACAAGCATCATTTGCACACCGTGGCTACTAGGTTGACTGATGTACTAGGATCCACAGGATTTCTGGAAATTTCCTGATTTTCTTGAATTGATGACTAATGCTTGGACTGCCAGTGTCCTTCCCAGAGTTCCTGCAGATGTGTTCTAACTAGCATTCTTCTCTCAGATACATCTACTCACCAGTGTCCTTCCCAGAGTTCCTGCAGATGTGTTCTAACTAACATTCCTCTCTCAGATACATCTACTCACCAGTGTCCTTCCCAGAGTTCCTGCAGATGTGTTCTAACTAACATTCTTCTCTCAAATACATCTACTCATCAGAGAACCTTTCAGTTCCAGTACCCAGGTGAATCTCTTGGTTGTTCTGGCTCTCTCAGAACTCAGGCTCACAGGCAAACGTTCTGTTGGTGCTCTCCCCTCCCCCCACCTCCTTTTTCCCCCTTTCATCTAATTGTCCCTGCTGTGGCTGCTCTATGATTGGGAAGGCTGTATCTGACACAGGGAGGACAAAATGGGCGGATACAGAATGCTGGAGGGTGAGGAGGAATGACTCAGTGGTTAAGAGCACTGCCTGCTCTTCCAGAGGACTGAGGTTTGAGTCCCAGCACCCACATGACAGCTCACAACCATCCATAACTGTAGTTCCATGGGATCCAGTGGCCTCTTCAGGTATACAGATATAAATGCGGACAAAACACTCATGTGTTTTTTTTTAAACAATTCCTGGCTTTAAAAAAAAAAAAAAGATTTATTTATTAATTAGGTATACAAGGTTCTTCCTGCATGTATCCCTGCAGGCCAGAAGAGGGCACCAGATCTCATTACAGATGGTTGAGAGCCACCATGTGGTTGCTGGGAATTGAACTCAGAACCTCTGGAAGAACAGTCAGTGCTCTTAACCTCTGAGCCATCTTTCCAGCCTCTAGATAGATCTTTAAAAAGAAGAAGAAACATAGCCCTCCATGATAGGACATCATCGAGGTATATCTAAAAATAAAGCAAGAAAATGGTTCCTCCATTAAGTTCATCAACAAAGTTTGGACTTTATGAGTGATGGCCAGATATCAACACTGTCATTTCTGTTATCTAAAGTGTCTAATATCAAATGTGCCAGTGTTGATGGCATGACGTAGAGCTTTTGTTGAGGTGGATCCTGGAGATCATTTCCCCTACCAAGATTTATATATAAATAATATTTGATCACTTGCATACAACCCCACTCCTTGTTGCATATAATTTTTCAGTTATTTTTGTCTTACTCAGTATTTTCTGAGAAATATGTGGGGTTGGGTTAGATGATTTCTCAAGCCTACCTGGAATCCTGAAACACAGAATTCTCACATTTTGAATATTGCACTGAACTAAAGAAAGGGATTCGCCTATAGAATGGGATAAAGCACAAAGTTTTTCCTGTATCTCTGGTTCTATGATTTTAATGAAATCAAATAAGCGTTTTTTGCTCCCTCTGTGAAATACTTATTCTCTATCTATTGCTTAACAAAATCATACTGTAACTGCCCTACAATTTTATTTTCTTAACATTTAGAAAGTAGTAAAGTCAGAGAGGACGAATTCCTCCACAAAGTTGTTTAGGTTCAGTTGACATTTTAATGTGGGTTGAGTTTGAACTTGAGTGCCACACACATTTCTGCAGCTGACTCCTGGCCTCTCACTGGTATACCGCTTTTCCCACCACAGGAGTCTACCAGGCCACATGTTGACATGAACCTGATGTTGAAACTGCATTTTATCTCCTGGGTTGAGTCTATGAGGTCATGGAGACCCACAGTATTGATAGCGTATCTCTAAAGGATAGATAGCCCAGGATAGCTGAGAGCAGTGGGGGAACACTGTGTAACATGAATGCTTTTAACCCAGTTATTGAACTTTAAGATCTTTCTGCTCTGCTCTCTCCCCTCTCTCCCCTCCGCTCTTCTTCCCTCCTTTCTCTCCCCTTCTCTCCCCTCTCTCCCTTCCCCTCCTTTCTCCTCTCCTATCCTCTCCCCTTATCTTCCTTCCCTCCAGTGTCACTTGGACAGTAAAAGTTAGGAGAAAACAAAAAAGGGAGTTAAATGACAAAATGTCTGTGACCACAGGGAGCTAATTGAAAATGTGGTATTTTCCTTGAGCAGGGTTCCTGTGAACACACTGCTACTTTCCCATGGTGTCCTCCATTCTCATTTATTGTCTTGAGCTCAGCACCCTCATAGCTGCTTCTCCTGTCTTGTAGACATGCTCGCTGACTCTCCGGTTTCAGCCATGTGCTGAGCCATCACCCACAATCCTCCTCACCACCTTTCCAGAGCACTACCCCACCCAGCCCAGCAGCACACATGTGCCTCACACCCCCTTCATACAGCTTCTGCCGCTAGAAATCAGGTCTTTCTGCTTGTGCAGCATGCACTTCACCAACTGACTCATTGCCCCAGCCCTCACTTTATTTTTTTTATTCATAAAATCGTGGAATGTTTGTGGAGGATTCTAGAGGACAATGAATTAAAAACATATTTCTAACACACAGCATTTCATATAAAAGCAGGATAGCGTTCAAATATTGGTTTCATTAAGATACTGAATTAGTTTTGTCAACTTAACAGGATACGAAATCACCTAGGAGACCAACTTTAGGCACACTTGTGGGATTATCCTGTTTAGATAAGTCTCTGTCTGTGCCTGTGTGAGATGTTCTTTATTGGGTTCATTGAGTGATCAAACCCATCCTAACCCAGGGCAACACTATGCCCTAAGCTTGAGTCCTATACCACATAAAAAGGAGAATCAAGCTAAGATCATGCATTTGGCATTCGTCCTGCTCCCTGACTTTGGGTGTAGTGTGACCACTACCTAAGCTCTGCTGCCTTGATTTCCCTGCCATGAAGGACTGTGCCCTTGAATTGTGAGCCTCGATAACCTCTCTGCTTCTTATGTTGCTTCTGGTGAGTATCTTAGCTCAGTAGCAGAAGCTGGGTACTGGCCCCCATTTCCAAACATAGCGAGATGGTTTTTTAATATGTGTTTGTTAATGACTGTAACAGGTAGGTAGCATAAAGCTTCCCAAAGCACCCTAGTATTGGGGTGACTGGGTTTCAGGCCTGCAATGTTCATCTTTGCTAGGCTTTCAGAGGACTTTGTTTTTGTTCTAATCAAAGTGACTTTGACCTGCCCCCCAACAGTCAAATCAACCTGTGACTAATGTTCCCTGTGTGTTGTGTCCCTTATAGGTGCTGTGGTCTTTAGAATTGGGTCACTGGATTTCTGAGGAGCCTTTTGAACTCTCTCAGTCCTTCCCTGCAGCTCCGGTGAGTCAGCACTGTGCGGTGGTGGGAGATGCAGTGTGGTGATCTTAGGAAACACCGTGTCTTAGGTTATGGGTGGTCTCGCTCAGACTAAAAGGATGTCACCCTAGAAGTTAGTGCCTCTGTTCACTGATTTGTGAGCTCACATGGGAAAACTTGTAAAGCGCATGAGAAATATCACTGTGGAAAGGCTTGTTCACTTACGCTGGCAGTCCAGATTCGGGAAACTGAACTGGGGTGGTTGTTGCACATTCATTGCTAACCTGGGTTATAAGGTAAGACCTTTCTCCAAAAGAAAAAAGAAAAAAATAATAATTTAATTATGAAAACCTGTGGGACTCTAGAAAACAAATTTTAAAAATAAAAGACAACTCTTAAAACTAATGCTAATACAGATAAAGTTGACAGGTATAAAAATCTTGGCCTGCCAGACTAGTGATGTGGTCTTAGTCTGAGGTTTGTCCTAAATTCTACCTTTATGGACTCTTAAGTATTCTAAACAATTGCCAATTATTCTGACTTCTCTGATAATTAAGGTTTGACTGGAAACAGGGTTATACAGAAGTTGGCTTTTGTTCCCAAACATGTTGTCTGGTTTGGGACAGTTTATCATTTGGAAAGATGAGTCTCTGAAAGGCAGTGGCCGTTCTGGCTGTCCCCGGTGCTCTTACGTAGCTGTCCAAGTGGCCCTGTGCCGGGGACCCAGCAGGAAGCTGAACTCTGCCCCCCAATCGCTCAGTCATCTAGCTCGCTGCATTGTTTTGTTTTCATTTTTGAGATTACTGTTTTGATTTCCTTTCAACTTTGTAAATGTTTTCTTAAGAACAGAAAAAAATATTCTTCCCAGTAAGTTTGTTTGTTTAAAATACTGTGTAAGGAGCCGAAGTATAAAATAGAAGCCTGAATTCCTCCCATTCTCTGACCTGAGAGAGTGTATATAATTCTGAGTCGCACAGGAGGTTTGCCTTTGGAATTCTTCTTCCTGCCTTCATGAGAGACTGATGTAAATGCAGAGTGCTGTTCTGGGTCCCTAGGCAATCCTTCTACCACCTCACTTCCTGTCATTGTGGTCCTTCAGGAACCTTACTGCTGTCTGAAGCTGTGGGATGTTGTTCTGGTGTCAGATGTTTTAACTGGGTACAGAGCCATGTTGGCCCCGTTGGTGTTCCCTAAATGTAATAATAGAAGCAGCGGTCAGAAAGCAGGGAAGAGTTCTTTACTCTGGAGTTAGTTGGTAGGAAACGAAGCATGGCAGAAGAGAGGGTGCCTTGGCCACCCGCGTCTGCGGATTGACTGGAGCCCAGAGCAGTGTGTGAGGGTTTCTATCACCAAGGCTGCCTGAAAGAAAATGGGTTAGAGCAGTGTTTCTCAACCTGTGGGTCACAACCCCTTGGGGGTTAGCTTATCAGATAACCTGCATATCAAATACTTGCATTAGGATTCATAATTGTAGCAACAGTTATAAAGTAGCAATGAAATAATTTTAGGTTGTGGGGGTCACCAAAATATAAGGAACTGTATTAATGGACCACTGGATTAGGAAGTTTGAGAACCATGGGGTTAGAGAAATGTAAAAAACAAAACCAAACCAAATCTGGACACAGAGAAGGGCAGATGGACAGGTAAGGAAGACACCTGAGAAACTGCATCTCATTGCTTTGTGCAGGTGCTCATTGATAGAGACAGCACTCTGCAAACTTCTGAGAAGTTAGGACAGGAGGAATTAGGGTTCAACAGTTCCAGGCATCAAGTTGTGTTCTGAAACTTCCTAAAAGCCTCTGGTGATACTATGAACAGGACAGTTTGATTTTGCATTCTCAAACACTTCGGTTTTGTCTCAAGTGGGATGGTTTCCCTCAACCACAAAAATCAAGACTTAGTTTCATTTTCTAAAACATATCTTCTTAAACTAGGGAGCAGATCTTTGGGATAGAACACACTAACCCAGCGGTGAGGTCTCGTCATCATGAAATAGTGTTTTTTTTACTAAAGCAATCTTCCTTGTCATGAGGCTTGGGTTTGTTTTGTATGTGACACCAAAGAACAGAATTGTAAATGTTATCATAAAAATTAAACGTAATCACCTCAACTAATAAGTTATATTTAATTACTAAAAATACCTTCATATTTATCAGCCAGGCAGAAAACAAAATAGTACAGTCTCCACATGCACCAGCGTGGCACCGCGTGGTGCTGATTCCAGAGAGGGGGCATTTTCACCATGTAGGAAGTAATATCCAGCCATTAAAGACTAAGCCGTCGAAGATGGGTAAATGTGTTGTTTTCAAATGAAAATGTAAGGCACCTAAGAGGAAAACAATGCACTGTGCTTCTCCAGATATTAACCTGTAGCCAGCACTTAGAGAATCTGGATACTCGCTGCCATGGTGAGGGGATACAGTCTGTCACCGTGACAGCTGTGATGCATATTCCTACAATCTATACGCGTGCTCGGAGGTGATTCCAAGATTATCTTCTCTAAGTTCTGTTTTCCAGTTATTGACTGATGAACTCTCACGTAACGTCCTTCCTTGGGGCAGTCTGCATACTGTCCCTCTGGTTCTCAGCCTCAACGCCACCTTCCCCAGGTGTTTCTCTGGACCACAGTGCCTTTGGGTTGCCTTAAGTTGGCTTCTGGTGCAGGCTTAAGTGTTGTGCTTCAATCTGGAACACAGAGATCCTCCCCACCCCCGGAAGCACCTCCTGATGGAGAAAGGAACTGCTGTGCATTGGTGTCTCTCAGTGCTTTGGGTTAATCTTTGGACACAGTACACTCTTCTGGTAGTATAGGAGGCATTTAGAAATCTGCCGGCCGAATCATCATGGTTGTGGCCTTGAGCGAGTAGCCGGACCCCTTCCAGTAGTACCACTTGATACCATTGAACTTATTCGTGCTCTGCTTTTGTGGATAGTACTGTCCGTTCAAGTTGGAAGGACCACATGCATCAAACCACCATCCTGTGAAAGTGAAACAGAAGGAATTAGGAGTGGGTGGTGGCACCGTGTCAGCGCGGGGAGGAGGGCTCAGGTGTGCTCATCAGTTTTCGGCTTCAAAGAAGGTGCATACACACCCTCACAGTGTAAGAAAAGCCACACTGATTCTTCACTCCCCAGACACACACTTCACACCTGTGCAGTCACAGTTTCATTGTTGCATGTGTTCTTACACACTTTCTAGCTCCTTTTGTGCCGAAGCCTTGCAGCATGGAGAAATATTGGTCAGTGCTGTGTGAGAAGCCTGTCTGTCATCCATGACTACATTGGTGGGGTAAAGACATGGTGAAACTGGAGGTATATATAGGAGTCTTAACAGCAGGATGGACCAAACGATTCTCACTCCCTCCATCAAATTGTTTTGGTTGGAATAGAAGCCAAGTGCCCAGTGCTCCATGGAGCTAGGGAAAAAGAAACTTTAAGGCTATAAGGAGGAGTGCTAAGGGAGAGTCAGGCATAGCAAGGACCTTCTTCATGGTCGCTCCGGATCCCACAAATAGGAGCAGAGTTGGTGATAGGATTTGCCATATGAAGCAGTAACGTGGATGGTGTACTAATCTGAATTCATCTCTAAGCCTCAAGTGGGAAAGACACCGATTACATGAGATTACGTGATAGTATTCATGTTTGTCTTTAAATACAGAAAACAATGACAAGAATTGATAGTAAAGAATGTAGATGGAATACCAACTGAGAGGCTATCTCAGGGCAAGTGGGACACAGGAGGGCAGCTTCTCCAAGTTCCTATGGAGTGCAGCTGTTTCCCTGGACACTGCTGGCTGGAGACAGTCCTAGCTGGTGATTCTGATAAATGGAGGTCTATAAGAAGACTCTGTGTTGTACAAAACCCTTGGAAGGTGGAGAAGTGTCAGTAACAGATCTGCCTTAACCTTCAGGCACCATCCATGCCCCATCCTGCAAATGTCTCCTCCACAGGCCAGCTTCCCCACAGGCCCGCCCATGGCTTGGAAAGTGGCCTCTTTCAGCCCAGACCTCCCATTTTCCTTCCCTGGCTGCTTGCCTCCTCCCCAGCTCCATTCTCAGCCCCTAAATCTTGAACTAGGTAAATAAATAGATTGTGTCCTTGGTTATGAAGCAGTTCTCCTGCTCTCTGGAGTAGCAGCACACGGGTGGTCTGGAAACAGCCAGCCTCTCCAGAGAGGTCTCAGTGTGGGAATGGCAGCAGGACTTGGGATTAAGTGTGTCGCAGCCCCAGAACCCACCGCCCTTGTCATTGATGTTAAAGTGGATTGTTGCAGCGAGGTGAGAGCGTCTAGCCCCTTCCGAAATCAGTTCAGTAGCATTTTTTCCTTTGAATAATTACAACCAATGGGGACAACTCATGCCACCAAGTGGCCACTCTGTTCGCCCATGAACTCCAAGGTCCTAGTCCTTCTGTGGAATTTTAAGCTCTGAATTTCATTTCATTTTTGCAAATAAATCTTCTTGTTACTGTTGACAGAGGATTCTTGACTGACGAGTACATGTGAGTCAAGCTTGGATCTTTTTCTTATCTTAGCAGCAACCTACCTTTTTATTTTTTAATTAAATTTTATTTATTTATGGTGGGGTCATGCCGCAGCATTGCTGTGGCGATCAGGAAATGACTTGGGAGAAGCAGTTCTCACCTTTCACCACGAGGCACCCAGGGATCAAACTCAGGTTGTCAGTTGACAGCAAGCACCTTATGGGCTGAGCCATCTCCCAGACCTGAGCTAGAGTTTCTTACCAAACTGAAACTCATGAGTTCAAGCCCCAGCACGGGGATTGAGGAGCACACCATATACTCCGATTTTCCCAGGGATCCTAGAGACCTGAGCACAGTCTTCGTGTTTATGTATCAGGTCCCTTACCCACTGAGCTCTCCCCTGCCCACTCTCTCTTGACAAGAAAGAGACAGCTGAGAAGTCCTTGACCGGATGTTCAATTAAACAGAAATGAAGTGAGATGGAGCTAAATCATCCCCCTTTCATCTGGTCAATGCGCACAGCGTCTGGAGAGCTCACTGGATATCACATATCCACTTAATTTCCCGGGCTCACTCCAGAGATTCCTGAGAACACACTGTTGGCCTAGTGACAGCTCCAGCTCCATGTCATGGTCTCACTTCACACGTGGGCCAAAAGGAGAAAAAACAGTGTACTTATGTCCAGCTAGCATGATTTCTCAGGAAAGTAAGGCCACTGTCCCCATGCCAGTCTGAGCGCCACACGGCGAGCCTTCTAGGCTCTGAAGTTGCTCCTCGCCAACACAAATAGGAAGAGTTGCCTACCTCCCGTGAGCATCTGGGAACACTTGCAGATGCATTTGTCGTTGTCCGAATCCTTTGTGCTAAAATCACTTCCTGGCTGGCTGATGCTGCTTATTTTGCCTGCGGTGCCTGTAAGTCCCGTAAGGTGAATCCTGGAACGTGCAAAGGAAAAAATAAAAACTGTCACTGGCTGGGGTTGTTGATTCACCGTAGTGGAAAATTTCTCATGGTGAAGAATTCCATTCTACAGAATGCACTCGGGCCGGCTAGTGCACTCCAGTGCCTCCTCTGTACAAAATATTTTGCACTGGTATAAACAGGAACCAACTTATCATCAAACCCTCCGACCAAGAGGGATGTTTTCATGACGACTTCAACACATTGCTGCATCAGTATCAGCAGGAATTGGTGGGGCTTTGTATTCATTTTCCTAGTGCCTCCACATGAATAGAAGCAGTTGTGGGGTGCGGGGGCGAGGGGGGACTGCAGCACAAAGCGGTGTCCCTACAGACCCCTAACCACAGTCCCTGTGGAATGGGTTCTGGAATGCTGGAATGCCCGGATACCCTCTCTGTGTTCCGAACGGGTGGGAGTTAGGATGGAGAGACTAGGAGATATAGAGCGGGTCTTGAGTTTGGGATAGATCTCCGGTGCTGTATAGAAAGTAAATCCTTGCAACTGCTTTGCCTTGATTCTGAACGCTGGTATAATAAACTGTTCCCTGTTAGGAAGGGAGTCAGTGTCAGTGCTCAGACACCTGATCATAGCCAAAGTGTAGCTGGCAGCAGGCAACTGTGCCAACAAGGGAAGTCTAAGAAAAAGGACAAGCGTAATCATTTGTTTGTTTAGTGTTTTGATTTTGAGACAGGGTTGCACACTATAGCTCACGATGGCCTAGAACTCACTGTGCAGTGCAAATTGACCTTGAACTTGTGGCAGTCCCCTGCCTAAGCCTCCCAAGTGCTGGACTTAGACATGTACAGCATGCCCAGTTAGAACATACAGTTCTGTAGACTATTATATCACTGTTGCAAACTGCCTGTGGGCAGAGGGTGCAAGGCAGGCCAGAGCTGGGTTTCACATGTGGTAGCAAGGCTGCGAGGATATCATGTTGGTGCCTTGGCATGCCAGTGCCCAGCTCTGGGAGACCAGCATGCTAAACGCCATGACATGATGAGATCTAGACAGAAGAGGCTCTGCGCCGACTTGCCATAAGGGGAATCCCTGCAGTGGTGACCGGGAAGTGTCCTTTGAGCCCCTAAATGTACTCTTCTTTGTAAAACTTTCTGCCCTTGCCAATAAGCACCTTGGGATTCAGTTGTCAGAACCTCATGTGGGGACAGGCAGAGAGGAGGGACCACTACCCAGGGCTCTGCCACAGGTATATACAGTGAGTGCTCATGGCAGACCCGGGACACCGGATGCAGTGTGTGGAATCCTAGCTCTTTGGTATTTGGGATTCTGAAACACGTTTCTTTCCGGTCCTTCTCCTTAAGCCTAGGCAGGCCGGATATGTGCTAACCTGCAGCAGCCTCCCTTAAGGCTTGTCTTCCTTTTCAGTCTCTTGTCTTCTTTGAAAGATCAATGCTCAGGGGACTCATTAAGTGTCCCCCAAAGGCAAGTAATATAAGAGAGAAAGCTATTTTTATTAGTCTCTATTTGAAAGGCTGTTCAATTTTAAATCCTTTGGAAGCCTACCAGATACAGGCATTCTCTCAAATCTGTTATCAAGAGCAGCCGTGAACCAGCCATGACAGCGCCCATGCCTGTGATCCTAGCATTTAAAGGTGGGGGCTGGAGGATATGGAGTTTGAGGTCATCCTTGGCTACATAGAAAGTTCAAGACCAGCTTGGGCTCCATAAATTCTGGGGTGACGGGGGAGGGGGGCAGGCGTCAGGCAGGCCCACCAACTAATTATCCAATCGCTACATACCCCTTTCTTATACACTTTCAATTTTCTGCCTTTTCTCGTTGGCGAGAAGCACAGTCAGGTGTGTGCCTCAGTCACACATGCTCCACCTACCATATTATCGTCCTGCTAATCACTGTAGCGATTTTTTATAGAGTATTTGTTTTACACTTCCAAATAAATTAAGCCTCAAAACCAGCGGGTTTTCTTTTCAAATAGCATATTCAAACTGTGTTTGCATTTCCAAAGGAACCTCAGCTTAACATATTTTTATTATGTCAGTGTGCAAGGGTGCTGACCCATTTAGTAAAATCTCCTTATGTAAACAAGCTAATTCTTCATTTCTGTGTTTCTTTCATCTTTAAAAAAGTTAATTCCTCTATTGTAGATTCCTAGCTGCTGCCAGTTGAGGAAATGTTTAGTTTGGAGTTAGCACAATGAAGAGCACGTGTGTCTCGGAATCGTAACTGCTAGGCTCTGTGGTCAGGTGCGACCTGCTGGGGACAGGGACAGTGCATCTCCTCCCATTCATCTCCCTGCTCCAGAGAAGCCTGAGCTGTGCTAGAAGGTCACTGAGTGCCTCCCCAACTGTTCCAAAGTCACATTAGGCCTGGTCTGTTTTGAAAACAGCTTCTGAATCCTCACCCGCAGGCTGTTGTGGGCAGCACGTAGCTCTCAGGTCAGGCCCCAGACTCT
Organism: Chionomys nivalis; assembly: GCF_950005125.1. Lineage (NCBI taxonomy): Eukaryota > Metazoa > Chordata > Mammalia > Rodentia > Cricetidae > Chionomys > Chionomys nivalis. The sequence continues at coordinate 50,754,065 of NC_080105.1, read as the reverse complement.
GAGCCGGCTTCCCTGTGCTGTCCACTGTGACCTCCGCAGGACACCAGCCAAGGACATCGTAGTCAGGCTTCCTCTCCACAGGCCTGGGCGCCACTGACGTGGAGGTGGCACTGTGGGCCATGGCTTTGTTTGTGGAGTGCCTGTTGTGCGTCACTTGCCCTCTGTGGCTTCAGTAGCTTTGCTACGTGCTCTGTGAACACAGGCAACAGGTGCCCGCATTCTTGGGATGCCTGTGCTCAGCTGTGCTTCCATCTGTTTCTTTGGTGCTACCATCCCACCCTTCCTGCCCAACACCCCTGTGGAACCTGGATTTGAGAGCACGCTGTCTGTACACACTGACACCACAACCTCATGCGTGACTCTGGTCGTCCACACAGAAAACCAAGTCCTTGCTGATCTCCTAACCATGCTTTACAGCAGAGTGTGTAGTCAGGGCTGCCCGTGCCCTTGGAGCATTTGGTTACTGTTGTCAGATGGGGGCTGGGGGGAATGAGCCACTAAGGAGGCACCGGGACTCAGGTGTGCTTTCTACTCTTTAATTTGGAATCGAACACAGTTGTTTAAACTTCAAAAAAAAAGGGGGGAGGTCTAAGTTAATACCTTTAGGAAGAAAACAGCATGTCTGCTGTTATACAAAATATATATCAAAGGGCTATTTCGTGCTCCCTAATTCTACATGGGGCTCTGAATTGCGTGCTGTCTGCCATGCACACACAGGAAAGCAACAGCTACAAAACCACCCTCACGGTTTCCTGCATGTTGTCTGACCATGGTTAGAAGTCTGTCTTCTGTCTCCTAGGAACTGAATTGTGGGTCTTGCCCATGCTAGACAAGTGCGACACTAAGGAGTTATATTGCTAGTGTTTTTGAAGCTGGAGCAGTGCAGCGCCTCTAAGAGAGAGCAGTGCAATACGGAACAGTTCTGCATCGTGTTTGGATGAATGTGGCTCTTAGTTTCTGGATTTTCCTCAGTGACAGCTTACTTACCTGTAGTTGAGCTCTTCACTGGAAAGGTAGAAGTGCTCATACAGCGAGTGTGCCTCGTTGCCTTCCCAGTCCTTCAGCTGGATCTTAAGCACGTAGCGCTGCCGGTTGGTCAGCTGTGAGACAAACTCGTTCCCCAGCCAGTACTCTCCCAGAGGGCTCCCGAACCCCTGCGGCCAAGAGCACTTCAGTTAGCCTGCTGGTTGTTCTTTGTGTCTGGAATCCATCCGCTTATCATGCGGTCAGCAGATGCTACTCCCTACTGGAAATGTAAGGTCTTATACACAGGGACGATTTTAATTCATTATGAAAGAGAGAGACAGAGAAACAGGGAACGGGGTGAATTTGTACCACGGTGTGTTTGTGGAAGTCACCAACACCTCGGGTATTAGCTCTAGCCTTCTACCTGTGTCTCATTCACCACTGCACATACAAGGCTAGCTGGCCCACTGGGTTCTGGGGACTCACATGTCTTTGTCTCTCCTTTTGGCATGGGGTTATAGGTGAAGGTCACCATGTCCAAGCTCTATATGGGTTCTGAGGATTCAAACTTAGGTAACCACACTTACATAACAAGTATTTTATGCATGGGTCATGTCCCCAGCTCAGGAAATAGATTTTTGATGTTGGTTTTATCAAGACAGGGTTTCTCTGTGGCTTTGGAGCCTATCCTGGAACTTGCTTTGTAATTCAGACTGGCCTCAAACTCACAGAGAAACGCCTGCCTCTGCCTCCTGAGTACTGGGATTAATGGTGTACACCACCACTGCCCGGCTCAGGAAATAGATTTTTAAAGGTCAAATTTAGGCCTGGAGAGATAGCTCAGTGGTTAAGAGTACTAACTGCTCTTCAAAAGGACCCAGGTTCAATTCTCAGTACCCATGTGGCTGCTTACACATATCTGTAACTTACACATATCTGTCCCAGGGTTTCTGACACCCGTACACAGACAAACATGCAGAGAAAACACCAATGAACATAAAATAAAAATAAATTTTTAAAAAAGTCAAATTTAAGGAACTGAGCTGTTCTCAGAAGGAAACTGCTGTTAGAATATTTAAAGCCACTGACATGACCATGAGCAGAGATATAATTGTAATAGCTCAACTCAGCTAGGCACCCTGGGATGTAACTATAATAGTGATGTTTCTGCCATTAATTATTAATTATGCCATTAAGACATTAAGCCTCCAACAGAGCAGCTTGCCTGGGGTGCTTTGTATTATATTTCAGTTACTTTGGGGGAAAGTATTTTTTTCGCGGTGGCTTAGCACGCCTCCTTACCTCTTTATATTCTTTCCACGTTCTCTGGAAATCAACGGTACCGTCTTCCCGGTGCTGGATGACTGTCCACCCTCCTCCACTCGTGTCCATATCACAGTAGGCCTACAGGAAAAAGCACACAGTCATCGCATGGTGAGCGATGGTGACCGTTGTTCTGAGGGGTAAATTGTCAGATTCTTAGAGTGTACTGGAAGCGTTTAGAATGGTGATGGTCGACACGCAGCAGGGTAACATGACACACGGGTGAAAAGTGGACTCCTCGTCATGGGCTCTGGCTAAAGAGTCCTACCCCAGAGTTGTTTTGGGGAGTGACTCCTTGTGATCAAGAGCCTGGTAGATTCCCTTCAGATCCCACATCTGCAACACGTAGAAAACCAGAGACTTATGTTCACAGCTTTGACAACCCTCGCTGCCAGCTACGTCCACACTGCAGAGTTACTGCTCTGTCACTACAGTACCAACCTCTCATCACATTCCCATGCTCTGGAGCTGTGGGACTTCCATTGTGTGCAGAAAACGCCAGTTTATTGGTGGATTCCTGCCCATGAGGGCCTGGGGCTTCTGGAGTGCCAGCACCGTGTGACCCAGCTTGGCTAGGCAGCTCCTACATGGGGGTTTGCGTTTAGTCTTCTGCACACGTCCCTTGCTGCCTGTGGCATTTTTCCCCAGTATTTTATTTCTGCTTTTAAACTGCCTCAGTGGTCTTAAAAAATTTTGTCCAGAACACAAAATTCTTTGGACTTGCATGCTTAATTTCAACTCAGCTGGAGTTTTATTGTATAATTAAAAACCCTTGAAAATAAGATTATAATATTTTTCAATTATAAAATTACAGTAGTACCAAAAACAAAAGTTTTCCAGAAAATAAGATAATTTCCCTACAGCACACATGGTATGAATAGTAAGGTTCACAACCAGTTATGAATATTCTTTCTTTGTTGAGTGTCTTGGTCTTTGCATACTAAGGAGACCATTTTTCCAGGGTTAGACTAAATATAACTACTCTATATTTGTGAGTTAGGATCGTAGGGACAAGAGCTAAAGCGTCATGAGAGCCTCTCATCCTGTTTGTTTGTGTTACCTACAAGGAACCAAGCCCCCAGGAATCCATGTTGTTGGCCCTGACATTTGTGGACCTTGAGACTCTTAGTGGGCTGCTTTGTTGAGGTGTCTGTCCAGCACCATTCTCCCTCTCCATGAAGACTCTGAGCTCATGTCGCCTGCCCCACTGACACTGGGGTGAAACAAAGTTGTGTTTACTTATAAGGAGATTACTTCCTCAGTGAAATTATACAAATGCATATAACGGGTCTGCCCCCGGTTGCCGTCATGTACTGATGCTGTGTTTGTTAATTAGCCACTGTCATTTGTGTCCCTTGCATTTTCACCACCACTGCAAACTCTGGACACAGTTGATTTAACACCGATTCCTCTGGTCAGTTACCCAGCTGGTAGTGGTGAGTAGGATTTGAGCCATCATCCCTTTTCCATGACATCATGCTCATGCTGCCCAAAGCAGAAAAACATGAGCCTTTTGTCAATGGACAAAAAGTCCTTTAGCCCAGATCCACGCTGAAGTCAGTTCATGAGGTCCTCCTTCTTATTTGCCTGCAATCAACCAGCTGAACAGTGTTGTACCATTGTGTCGATATTTCTTCTTAAAACTCCTTAGCACACTGATGAACCAGCTACACTAGGGTAAGGACTGAGTGGTGGTGCACAGAAGTTAACTGCCCAGCATCTTCAGTGGCATGTTGATAGATGGGAAGAAATGTTTGTAGTGAGCCCACTGTGTTCTAATAACTTCTGATTCCATGGGGTCGGAATCATTACAATGGAGGTAGTTGATGGGTGGTATTTAAAGAAGTCTCTTTCCTGCTTAGAGGACCATTTTGCTCTGTGGGAGTCAGAAGCATAACTCCCAACTTTGAGGGTCACTGCTAGTACATAAATAAATTACGCGAACCGTGTTTTTCTTGTCTTTGACTCCATTAGTGACCATGACAAAGTTACTAGAACATTCTCTTAATACTTTGTCCAGATTTTTAAGAAATGAAGAACAAAGCACTGTGGAAAACAGAGAATCACGGTTCACTGGGCTGTGAAATTTGTGCAAGAGATAGTATTCTAGTATAGCATCCACAGAGCCAGGAGATGCTCAGGGATAAACGACAAGGAGCAGACTAGATCTGAAAGGCAGTGGTACTCAGTCAAGGCATGCCCGCTTCCGTTACAACAAACCTGGAGGCGCTTAGTGCTTTTGATTTGCGTGCCTGGGCCTGGCACGAGGACCCAGAGCCTGAAGCTCTTCAGCAGTGATGCTTGAGTTAAGTGCTGTGCTCCAGCTTCAGGCCGTGCTGGAGTGAATAAATAGCAGACATCCATGAGCATCAGGAGTCTTGGCCTGAGCAATCTGGGGAAGGAAGCAATTGTGCTTCTGACTAGCAAAGCGTGTGCCTGTGCTTCTCACGGATCCCCTTTTGCCTTGTGTATCCTACATACATGAAAACCTAACGTAAATGTAAATTAGTTAAATGAACCAGATGTAAAGTTGCAGTCCTAAAGCCTTTGATGTGAGCATTATTTCCTTTGAATGAGATGACCGTGTCTGCTGTGACCTCTGTGCAGGCTCCATGTATTATTTTGTCCAGGGCCATTTCTGGCATTATGCTTTGTCTGTCATATCATGCTAGGTGGGGTGACAGGTCAGCAGCACAAGGTCACATTGTCATTTATGGGACTCCAAGTCTGCAAGGGCGTTTGCAGGTAACAGCAAAATTCAGCCCAGTTATTTCAATTTTTTAAATCTTTGTTATTAGCATATGTACAATCTGTGTGCGTGTGTGTGTGTGTGTGTGTGTCTCGGTCTGTCTCTCTGTGCGTGTCTCTGTGTGGAGGGGAAGCATGCAAGCGGCAGTCAGAGGATGACTTCTGAGAGTTGATTCTCTCCTTCCATCCTTTGATCCAGCCACACTCAGCCCACCAGGCTTGAAGGGCATTCACCCACCAGGCCATCACACCACCCATAGACCAGGTATTTTAGAAAAGAAATCAAGGTTGTGAAAACTTACTGTCCCCTGCTGTGTAAAGAGATCTAGTCTCACTGAGAATATCTGAGAGGACTATAAATCTGTGTCTAAGCATGACCTAGACACATAACCCAAAGTGCTGGCTCTTTCCGTCTTTGTCCCTGTCAAACTGAGGGTAGCATGGTGTTTGGCAGGAAATGGCACTAACCCAGAAAAGCATCCCAAGAGTAGTGTGACCATGTGACAGTGTGGTTCCAGTATTCACAGTGCGCTCATAGCCTCTGTCCATTCTGGGTGCTCCTGTCCCCATTCTTACCAGGCCAAGAGCAGGCAGACATCTGGTGACAGACACCAGAATGCAAAGAACTCTCTTGCAAGCTGCATAGCAGAGCCGGTGGAGACGCTCAGCCTGGGGTTACTGGTTTTTCATCTGCAGCAAGCTATACAGTTTCCCTCCTCCTCCTGGTGCTCTGCTTCTAGGCCACCAGGGACATTAACCAATTTCCAAGGTTGGTTTAAAGCAGCATGAATGAATTAGAGAGATTTCTTTGCAAAGTATTATCCTAAATAGTACAGTATTTACTTTTCAATTCATAATCGAAGTGTATGTTACTGCTTCAAATTCCACATCTTTAAACACTTAAATGCTTGTATTTTTCTTTGATAGCATGCTAAATTCTGAAGATAATACTAAGTTCAAAAAGATACTGCTTCCAGGAGCCTCTGATATTTCTGTTTTTACACAGCATCCCATGTACTTCCTGAAGTGATGCTGGCTCAGGGCGTAGCTGCTCTTACTTGTAGATGCAAGCATACCTGACAACAAGGGGCATGTACAGCTGTCCAGCATTCACATGACCCTTCGCACTGATTCTTGGGCAATGTCGTTCTACCTCGTCAGACCTCTCAGGGAAGTTACAGGAAGTGATTATCTGAAATACAGTCTACCTGGGCTTATTCATGGTACGTCAGTATTCCAGACTGCTTGTGGATGGCCTGGTCTGCCTGTGTGTTAGTTAACCTACCCTGCTGGACAGGGCTGGGGTTCTGAATGCTTTCTACAGAGAGAACAGGTACTGAACTGAACTCCCCCATATGAGAGGAAAAAGAATTGCACCCATGGACAGTGTGCTCAGGACGTCTGGACTGCATTGAATGGGGTCATAGTCTTCCCACATGAGCTGTGGAGCCCTGAGCTTCCTGGGGACCCTGTGAGCAGGTCCTGGTGTGAAGCAAGCCTGATGCTAAAGGGGCTGGTAATGTGTGCTCTGCTCAGCCCACATGCAGTCTAAAAAAAAGTAACCAGTAGTGCCAAAGAAATCTTTCAAAGCAGTAAAAGTATTTTTGTTTTGGCATTGTGTTTCGAAAGGGTCTCAGTTATCAAGCTAACCTTGAACATCTGGACCCAAGGAATCCTCCTGCCTCAGAAAAAGCGACTGACTTTATTCAACTTTGGCTGCTAAGTGCAGATCTTTCTGCAGTTTGTATGACAAGAAGGGAAGTGTGTGCAAATTAGTCCCTTCAGAACAGTTGCGTTAGGTGTGTTCTCAGTGCGTTCCTCCAGGAAGGAGTGCAACTATTGCTTAGGTTGAAGGACAGACTCTGGCTAACCCAACTTCAGTTTGGGGAAGAGATATTCATTAAAATGAATGAGGTGATGCCAGCACCTGGGGTCAGGGGTGGGGTGGGGGACATCCGACTGTCTCGTCATTTCAGCAGGACATGCTTACAGAGGGAGGTAGAGCTGCAGGCCATGCTCAACATCCCTGCTCTGTACCCAGCAACAGCAGAGCCCTCAGTGTGTGCCTGGGAAGGGCACGGAATGGGTGCTCAGGGGTTCCTTGGCCTTTTCAGTGACTCAGGGGTGCCCCCATGGCCGCTGTAAGGCGTCCTTTCTTACCTTGATCTCCTCTGTGGAGTTGGGAAAGGTCAGCGTGTAGATGCCGCTGGTGCTGAGGCCTGACTTGAAGACTTCTGCACAGTCTTTGAAGGTGCTTTGCTCTTCTTTGGGGACAGCAGCAGAGCTCTTAGCTGTGTTTAAAAAGCAGCGGGGCATTTCAGTGGCGTTTGTGAATGGAGAGAAGCCTGTTATTCAATACTTAGTCATTTGTTCTCGTGTTAGCAGGACAGACTGTACTTGCCCCAGAGTTACTCTTGAAGCATGTTTTCCTGTCACTTTGGAAAATTAGTACAATTAGCTCAAATGTATTTATTTGTGTGTCTACACATAGATGTGCTCACAGATGTGCCTTGTGTGGCTGTGGCAGTCAGAGGACAATCTGCAGGAGTCGGCTTTCCTTCCACCATGAGAGCCCTAGGCTCTAACACAGGATTTTTGGTGGCAAGCACCTTTACCCAGTGAGCCACCTTGCCAGCTTCCCTCCCTGCTAAAGTAATGAGGGTGCTTCATAATGCGTTGTGATAAACCACTCCTTAAAAAAAAAAAAAATCCCCTCTTGACTAGACTTGAGCAAATATTGTAAAAGAACTATGGGAGGGTGCCCCTGAAACAGCAATTCCTCTACCATCAACCCCAGATCCCTTTCGCTGATTGTCCCCCTGAAGTCAGAATGTACACACTGGCCATTCTTGGTGTGTCTGAGGCTAAGTCTTTAATCTTTTCTTAGAGTATGAAATGGAAGGCTGAAGAGAGGGCTCCAAGTTAGGTCAGAGTATTTGCTGAGCAAGCCTGAGAACCAAAGTTCAGATCCTAGCACTCATATAAAATCCCCAGTGTGGCAGCACACACCTGTCACCACAATGCTTGGGGACAGGAGATGGAAGGATTTCTATAGCTTGTTAGCCTAGCTCTGGTTCAGTGAGAGACTCTGTCTCAAGAGAAGAAGGCAGAGAGTGCTGAAGCAGGCCACTCAGCATCTTCTCCAGGCCTTTCCCTGCATGTACAGGAGCGCGCGCACATGTGCCTCCACAGGCACCACATCCACACATACATCCAATGTTGAATGGGCATACTTAGTGTCCTTTGGGGGTGCATAATGGCCTGCACATCTGTGGGAGCACAATGCCTATTTATCTGTGTGTGTAAATTCTTCAAGTCCAAACCTTGCAGGCTTATAAAATTCCTTCAGATTTTAATTCTGCCCTAGTTGTTTCAACTTCCCGTTCTTTCCCCACCTGCCATTTCTACCTGCCAACATCGTGAAATAAACCACAGTGTGAATAAAGTCAAATTCAGTTAGAAAAAAAATCCTATAGGAAAACACTACAAAGAAGAATGGTATGTCCCATCTTTAACTAATGACTGAAGACTATCTCCCCCCCACCCCTCAGTATGTAAAAGAATGTAACAAGTAAAAGCGGCAGTGAAGAAGGCTAAATATGTTTAAAGGAATGGGAAGAGATAGGAGCTGGTGCTGCCATGGTACCAACCGTACATCAATGACAGGGAACAGGGGACACTCACCTGTGTCTCTAGCCTTCCTATAGGCCCAGGACAGTTTTCCCATTTGAAAACCAAAGAAAGAAAGATTCATTATAGCTTAATAGCTTGCCAGCCTCCTCTGGTTGACTGATGAGGGAGCTAACTCAGGATGAGAACCCTGCAGCCTTGAATCAGAACTGTCTTTGAGGGTTGGAGTGGTAGCTGTTGGTAAAAGGCCTACTTTGCAGGCGTGGGGACTTGAGGTTGATCTCTAGAACTTACAGCCAAAACAAAGCCAGACATGGCTGCACACCTATAATCTCAGCGCTGGGGAGGTGGAGGGGAGGAGATCCCTGCAGCTCCCTGTCCGGTGAAGCCCCGCCTACTCTGTGCTCCAGGTTCCTTGTGGGAGACTGCCCCTAAAGACAACATGAATGGCACCTGAGGAACAACACCAGAGGTCAACTTCCTACCTCTAGATCAGCAGTTCTCAACCTGTGGGTCACAACCTCTTTGAGGGTCAAACAGCCCCTTCATGGGAGTCACTTAAGATTATTGGAAAACACAGATACCTATATTATGAGTTGTGATAGCAGCAAATTACAGTTATGAGGTAACAACCAAAATAATTTTATGATTGGGGGTCACCACACCATGAGGAACTGTATTAAAGGGTCACAGCATCAGAAGGTTGAGAACCACTAGCTTAGACACACGTGAATGCATGTGCCCATAAACATGCACACACATGAATATGCACACAAACTGGAGTTAGTGTTTCATGATAATTAGTATAATGCATGCTCTCCTCATCCTTTGCCTCCTCCTCTGTGCTTGGGCCTCTGCTGAGAGTCTTGTGCTACTGGATGAAACACCTAAGAGAGATCCTGTTGGAGTTTTGAGGGTCCGCTAACTGTAAGTCATTGGGAGTAAGGAGGTCTACTCACAGTTCGGGGTTGACATCATGGTCAGCAGGCTGTTGACCGTCTCCATGAGGTCATGCTGCTGCTTCTGAAGGACTGAGTTGTTCACGGTGGCCGTCACCAGCTTCTTCTCCAGCTCATCGATGACTGAGCTCTGCTTGGACACGAGCACCTGGAGCTGATCCTTCTGCTCTTTCATGGACTGCAGCTGCACACTGTGCTTGTCCTCCATGGCCAGCACCTTCTTTTCTAGGAAGCTAACAGGAAAGGTGTTTGTAAGTGCAGGGAGTCCCAGAGGCCTCGGGACCTTGCCAGACAAGTGCTTGGTAAGATCTCATCATTTCCAAAGCTAATAAATCTTTTTGTTTCTTGGACTTCTGCTTGGTTAAAATGCAATATAAAGTGGAGAGATCTGGGGGCAAGAGATATGGCTCCATGGTTAGACACACTAGCTGCTCTTGTAGAAGATCTAGTTCTGTTCCCTGCAATCCTGTGACTGCTCACAACTCATAACTCCATTTTCTGAATGTGTATACTGGTAAGCATAGCTACCTTCCTTAATTCTAGTTCTATGGGATCTGGTCCCCTCTCCTGACCTCCACAGGCACCAGGCATGCATGCTGTGCACGTTCCTACATGCAAGCAAAAATCATACGCATAAAAATAAGAATCTTAAAAAAACCATTGTTTTAAGTTTAAGGGAGATTTCTCTCAGCCCCCCACAAATCTTTCAGATTGCCATGGTTAGGTGTATTGTGTACATGTGTGTATGTGTGTAAACCTGACAGAGTATACAGTCTTATCTGTGCAAGAATACACTGGGCCTCGGGACTAGACTGTGTGTGTCAGCTACAAGCTCACAGGACAGTTATTATTTCAAGGCATGCCTGCACAGTGCTTTCCTTGAGAGCAGGGAGTTTGAATTAGACCTCAGGTCTTGTGTTTCCTTTTTCCTAAACTATTTACAATCTAATATTAATCATAATAACAACACCTGCTCTCTCAGTACCATGTGGCAAGTATCCTTCTATGACAAATATTGTACACAGGTTTAAATCCTGATGCTGGCTCGTGAGTTTCAGTGACCTAGTCAGTTGTGCATTGGTTCCCTGATCTGTAAACTGGACTGATATTACCAACTGCAAGAGGCTGGTCCGAGGAGTAAGTGCATGTACAGGCATAAACAGGCTGGAGCTGACACTTAGGAAATGTTATTATCAGTATCAACATTATCATCTAACGTCCAAGGAGTAACTGAACAAAAGTAAATTTCAACACAATAAATCATACGCCTACAGACACACCCAGGTGGCTGATGACGCCAAACTCAAATGCAGATCTTCTTACTCTAAGCCCCCTTTCCCTTTGTAATCTTAATTTATAAAGATGCATTACCACTCATAGGTTCAGTTAAGAGTATAATGATTTTTAACTGGAACTCATTCCTGTAATATTAAACAGGAGAAAACAATTCCAAGTGCATAGGATTATGTAAACGCTAGTGGTTCAAGATCGTGAACTCCTTCTAGGAACAGACTCCTGCAGTAAAGGCTTGTGGTAACTGCTCTGGCCAGTGAGGTGGACGGAAGATAGGAGAATCTAACTCTAATCCAGGGCCTTCTGTACCTGTGTAGAATCAGTGGCCATGTGCTTCATGGTGGAGCCCTTTACCTGCATGGCTATACAGCCCCAGAGTTAGTTTTAGAATAAAAGAGACAGATAAAATAAAGACCACAAAGTAGATTTAACTTCTGCCAGTGAATCTAAAGGTGTTGATTTAGAAAGACATGTTGATCCTGATAAGTGTTTTTAGTTTTGCTTGAATCTATAAAGAAAGCAATTTTATTTAGAAGAAATTTTTGAAGATTGTTGAGAAGTCACTTGTAGGATGTGAAACATCACATATTTTTTCCCATCAAATTTTTTAAAATCTTAGGCTGGTCGGAACTGAAGACAGGAAACACCCATAGAGAGATCTGACGTCATCAAGGAAATTTCGTGATGTATTTGATGAGGAAACTTTATTATTCCATTCCATATTTGTAACAAAAGAGAAGACAATTTGTGCAACTTGTAAGGTTCTTGTTCCTTCCGTGTGGTTTTCATTATTGATGGTCTTTGTTTTCATTTCTTTGTTTTTGTTTTTTTATGGGAAATCAACCTTTGTGTACCTGTCCCTGGGAAGGCGGCTCTGACACAGGCCCCTCACGTAGATTTTTAGCAGTGCGAGTTGTGGAGCGCTGTTGTGTGGGTCATAGAAACTTCTCACTTTGGTATATGTGTGTGGCAAGGTGCTTTTATTGAGAAAACTCAAGATTTAAATATAAACTCAAAAAAAAGATTTTAATTATTGAAAAGGCACATTATTTATTGACACAGGTCAGTTAAACATGAGGGAAGTGTAAGGGCTTAAATTAGGGCTGGAAGGCAAGGGGTTGTTTAAGCAAGAATTACGAGAAGCCCACAGCTACACTGTGGATGGAAACATGTTCACTGTAGTTAAAAAAAAACAAAAAAACAATTTGGTTTATAAAGAAATCTCACCAAATCCTGGAATGAATTTTAAAATATAGTCTAAGTTTCTATGTATTTCAATGAGTAGCTGACTTTGTGTAGCGAAGTTTATTCCAACAGTGGATATAAAATAAGGAGCAAGAGTCGGACTTGACTAGGAAAAAGGCAAACACTGGCGGTAAATAGTTAACCCTTCATAGCCACAGCTTTGAATCTGTGGAGTCAAGCGCTCTGGGTTGAAATTATTGGGGGAGGGTGCACCCATGCTAAACTTGTACACCCCCTCTTTTTTATTACTCCCTAGATAATACGGCATCATTGTGAGCACAGTTGTTACATCATGCTAGGTATTATCTGTAAGCATCCTAGGAACAATTTAAACCATAGAGGAGGATTATGAGGGCTATGCCCCATCTTATATAAGGGACTTGTGTATCGATGGATTTGGTGTCCAAAGTGGATTATAGATCCAATCCCCTATGCATCCTGGATGATGGGAGAGTTTACAGAGAAGACACCGGGCGGCATGGTGAGCATATTGAATGATTTTGAAGCCTCGGGAAGCAGCAGTCATCAGTACCAGGGCATGTTCAACAAACTGAGCAGTGCTGCCTCTCTGAGAGGCAGGGTGCTTACAGCAAGTCAGAGTCACCACCAGCATCCACAGGAGCCTTGCCAAGGGAAGCTAAGATTGCAGCATCTCAGCGTCTCAAGTTCTCGTTTCTTACCATGCAATAGGGAAATTTCAAATAGGAAAGAAAAACTGTTCCAGTAAGGAAAAAATTCTTATTAATGCTTTTCAAGCTCATAAATAAAAGATAGGGTCTACCTGGCTACTCAGAGAACAAGAAGAATAACTGCAGCTTAGGTTTTTATTAACACTGAGGATGTGGTGAGCCCATGTCCATCCCGTTCTGGATAAAGACTGAGACATGCTATTAGGACCACTTTCACACTCTCTCACGGTCTCAGCTGAAAACAAAGAAGTGAGCACCACATAGATTGTGAAACTACTCCCTTGTGGCCGCCAGTAGATGAAAACAGTTTACTCTCGTATAGATTATGTTGAGATTTTTAAATATTTATTTTAAATTTTGGCACAATTATATTTCACATTACCTTTTCCTTTTACTTCATCATAAGCTTTTGAACGTATTGACTGGTGCGTGTGAACGAGCGAGCAAGCAAGTGTGGAACAGTGGGTTCATGCCACTGTGGCACGTGGAACTCCTTGGACAGTTCTGTGGAGTTGGACCTCTCCTTCCACCTCTGTGTGTGTCTGGGAATTGAACTCAGGTTGTCAGGCTTGTCTGGCATGCACTTTGTCCTGCTGAGCCACCTCACTGGACCTCACCGTTGGTTTTAAAAAGAAAGTATTGCACACTGAAACAGATGCTCGCTTCCAGCTTTCCTGGTGTGCTTCATCTCACAAGAAACAAGGTCCACAGCAGGCATGGCAGTGCATGCCTTTGATCCCAGCACTAGGAAAGGACTAGCCTGGTCTCCATGCTAAGTTTCAGGCAAACTGTGATTACATAGTGAGAACCCCCAAAGACCATGAAATGTAGTGAGGCTGATATTCAGCCCCACTAGTGTTTTGTGTAGATTAAAATTCATATGTCTTCCAGAGTCTTTAAAGGGCCAGAATGAAAAACAAAATTCAAGACTAATTAGAAGTGCTGGGTCGGTTCAGAAATTTTCTCTAAATTCTCCTTGCCTCTTATTCTCAGAGCCTCTAACCCATATATGTTCCTGGCAGAAATCCATCATCTAGGGGGAGCTAAGCTTATAGTCATGTGTATCTGGAAAGGGTACAGTTCTGAATCTCAAGATTTTATAGCACGAGTACCTGTTCTTATCTTGTAGTTTGTTTATTTCACTGGTCTGGTCCAAAATCTGCTTTTCCAATTTGTTGGTGGAAATAGAATGTTGGAGAAGCTGCAACTCGAGTCTTGTCGTCTGGTTTAATACCTGCATATAACAAACATGATTACTGCCTACCGTCTTGATTAGTACAATATATGCCCTTTCTTGATTCAGTCATCAAACTGACCAGAAAGCATGTTATCCATTCACTCAGCTGTCTTGTTTTGACATGTGAGTTTCTCTTGTCTTATGCCATAAAACATGATCATATCTAAGCCTCCATTTCCATCTTCCAACTCTCCCCTCAAACACAGCCCCCACCCAACTTTTTTAAAAATAACCAACCAAGTCCATATGAGTTTGTGTGTGGGGCCATCTGGTGCAGTGCAGGAGATCTTCTAGTGCCCAAAGAAAAGAATATTCTCACTTCCCCAGCAGCTGTTAACTGCCAGTAGCTCCTCAGTGAGGCATGGCCTGGAGTACTCCTCCCCCATCCGGGCCTGGCACATTTTTTTATGTCCATAAAGATTTAGGTGTCGTGGAACACACCTAACTGTGTTATATATTAAGTCCTTTCATAGTAAACGAGTAACAGCTCTGGAAAGCAGCTAGTATCAAATCATATATTATGTTTCTCCTTCTGTAACTTTTTATTGTTTTATATAACATAACAAATGGTGATATTAAATAACCACTTTATAGATCAAAACTTATAAATGAATAAAAAATTACCTCAACCTAGCTAAATGTCTCAGCGAGGAAAGGCACTTGCCACCAAGCCAGATGACTACACAGGATAGAGCAAACTCCTACAAATTGTCCTTTGACCTACACACATTTACACACACATGCACCACATTCACACACACACACCATGCATTCGTGCATGCATGCATGTAAACTAAATAAATCTAATAATTTTATTCTAAATAATTTTCCTTTGCTCAAAAATTTCTGTGAGTGGACAAAAGGACAGTCGCATGCCTCCCTGTGTGGCGGTGGAAGCTCATTGCTAGCCTGCCGTCTCCCAACTTATGCCCACTTGTTAAGCCTTTTCTTTCTTCTGTTCTATTTTTCTTGTTCCTATTTTAAAAGTCTTTATGACCAATTAGGGAATAATGAAATCTCACTATCCAGTGGAAGCCAGCAATGGCCATTGTGTGGGCTCTTTGGTGCCTGGCTGCCTCCCAGCAGGAAGAATCAACTACTCACATCCTCGTGTGGTGTCACTCAGGATGTGATATCACCTGTTAATGGAAGTCTGAATTGTTGCCCAGCAACCAGGGGCCTTGAAAAAGAGTCATTGTTTGTGGGGGTCCTTGTCATCAGCACAGCCCTGGCCTGTCTCACATGCAGGTGCCTAACATGTCTGGTCCTTGTCAAGCCTGGCTGAGGTCATAGCAGAAGGCTCCTGGAAATGAGCAGAGCACTGGCCTGTGGCTGCAATGCAATCAGCACAGCTTTGGCCTCTGTTTTCTCTCTACAGACATTCAGTACCCGTTTATTCATTCAAGAATGGCACAATTTGGTCTCTTCTTTAATCCATGAGAATTATGGAATGAGGACAGTTTTGGGGAGACAGAGAAAGATGCCAGTAGAACCTGCTTGATACAGGAATGACACATGTATGTGTAAAAGGGGAGTATATTTGTAGAGACGTGCACATGTCGTGGCACACATGTGGTGGTCAGAGGACACCATTCGGACTTGGTTCTCTCCTTCTGCCTTATTGAGGCAGGTTCATCTTGTTTCTGCTGTGATGTATGCGAAAGGCTAGTCAACCCACATCATCTAGGGAGCTCTTTCCTGCGTCCCTTTGTGCTTTAGGAGCACTGACCTTATGGATGGACACCACCTCATCAACTGGGGTGTTCATGCTTATGTGGCAAGTGCCTCTACCTCTGAAACATATCACCGACCATCACGTCAGCTTTCCAAAGGGTCGTATAGTTCAACAGATCTCACGGTTCTGAGTTAGCGTGTTGTCCAGGTCAGGTAATGGCTGTAAGATCTCAGACCTCCAGCTACATATGGTTGTCTAATATCCCCAGTCTAGAAGAGTTGTGCATCTAACCAGAAATATTTGTATTTTATGGAACCTATTTCGTACTCCCATCCGTCAGTGCCTAACAGTTGCTGTCAACTGGACAGAGAACCTAAGTCAGCCTCTCCGTGTCCTTCCTGGGGCTCACCCGCGTTGATGTGTTTATTTGGACTCTGCAGCTGTTTTCTCTCCATCCCTGGCCTGTTTTCCTGTTAGCCTCAGTCATAGGATGTCTAACTTCGTAGTGGCATTTTTTAAATCCTGTGATCTTACACCGGATGTCACAAAGGTTTGCATAGTTGTTCTGTGTCCTAATGTTATTTTCAGAAAAAAAAAAAAAAACAACAAACAAGAAATGCTCTGCCGTGATTAAGGATGTTTTGGAAGAGCCTGGCATCCCCCAGACTTACTGTCAAAAGCTACAGAATATGACTTAACCATTACTGTTATTTTATCAATTGGGTTTTTAAATAGATGCACTGTTTCTTTTTAAACTACTATATCTCGTCATGTTAGCACGTATTAACAAGGAGGATTAAATCTGTAATTGTAGTCTGTGGAAAATGTGTGTTCCTTACATTGTTCCTGAATGCCTGGTATTGTTGAAGGATGATAACCAAATAATTCCTTACTCTGATTTTGTTCTTCTGTTTTCTCTACGAAAACATTTTAAAGAGAGACTCTGAAAGACAATTATCACCATGCTAGCAATGTCTTGGGGCGTGAGAGGCTAGTGGTTACTATCCTGTGAGCCATGCTGTGTTGTGTTGAGGTCCAGCAGTTGGTCCTCTTAGTTACAGCAGCAGGTGGCGTACTGAATAGGGGGGTGGTTTACAGTGAGGCCCTCTGTTGAATTTTTAAAGGATCCATATAGCTCAGAGCATGATGATACACACTTGGTTAACAGCTATCTCAACTCCAGGGTTAGATTTAAGATCAAGGTTTCCAGCTGTCTGCTTCATGGCTTCTGTTTCTCAAATATACAAAGCAGAAGAACTTGGAAATGAAAAATAATATGTGGAGTGTAGAAGAGGCCAGTGAAGTGAAGGAACATTTATATTAGCATATTAAGCTGTGCATATTGCTAGGGGGCCCCATAGGATAAATTAAATTTAGCCCCAATCTTTGTGGGAGCGTAGCCTGTTTGGAGGCTCACCTTCCTGGACCTAGATAGAAGTGGGAGGACCTTGGTCTTCATGTAGAGCAGGGAATTTGGACTGCTCTTCAGTATCGAGAGGGAGGGGGAGTGGACTAAGGGGAGGAGAAGTGGAGTGGGGATAGGGGGAGGGGAACAGGGGGAGGGGGCAATATGTGGGAGGAGGGGGAGGGAAATGGGAAACGGGGAGCAGTTGGAAATTTTAAGTAAAAAAGAATAAAAAAAAAAATACCAAAAAAAAAAAAAATTTAGCCCCAGTTGCTAACTGTAACTATCCCTTAATTCCTCAGTTCTGAAGCCACACCTCCACAGCCAGTGTTTGTACCTTTCCACTATTCCACTGCACAGCCAGCCACAGGCACGTGGTCTGCTGGCTGCTGCACCAGGGGGTTTTGTCTCTCACTTACTTGGGCTTCCACATCAGTCAGTTTCCGAGTTTGGGCCGCTGTCTGATTCAGCAGGCTGGTTCCGATCTCTATCATCACAGCCGTCTGGTTCTGCACCACATTCTGTTGGATCTCCACCATCTCCTTTTTCATATTGTCCTGAATGTAGTTCTCCAGCTAGGAAGGAGCATGGGATGGACAGTCATTAGTTAAGCGGCTAGAATCCTGGTTCCTAAGTATTTGTCCCTTGCCTCTTGTCTAAAACACTGTATTTAGGGCGATGGGAAGACTCAGCAGCCAGGGCTCTAGCTCTGCTGCTTAGCACTTGGCCCTTTGAACATCGACTTCGTTGTATGTAAATTAGCATCTCCAATGGCTCAGTTGAGCACCTCAAAAATTAGGCTGTGCTCCTACATCATCATGTGTGTGTGTTCCTCGGCGCTCAAAAATTCATTTTCCTTTTTAAAATGGCAATCTGATGATGAGAGCTATTAATTGACCCAATCTATAGCTAAAGTACAAAAATTATTTTTATTCTTTTTGTACAAAGAAGAGTGTTTTTCTGCTAAACTGAATATGAAAGCGGAGTCTAGCGCCTGTCTTTAAATCTGAAGGTCTCTACGGAGGGTCATTGGGTCAGTCATCAAACCTCTTCCGAACACATTGATCAGCGATGATCCACTTCTGCCTTAAAGGGTAAGAAGTAGTGCGGGAGGAGTAGAGTTCCTCTCTGAGTGTTCAAGGGCGTCCTTGTTGGGCAGACTCATGTCGTGGGTCCTGGTGGGTGCTGTGCCATCCTTGGATTTGTGCTCTTAACTCTATGCTGTTCCCACTGTGTGTTTGCTCTTGGCAATGCCCTGTCCATCGATCTCCCACCTTCCACACAAGCTTTCTGGATAGCTAACAGGCATTCCTTGCTGTTCCTCGGTTGTTGAGCAGATTGACTCCATCAGTGAGACACGGCCTAAAGCTCCCTGGTCGTCTATGAAAGTGTGAAATCAAAGCCTCCATCACGACGTGGAGGTGAAATGCTGTGAGACTCCAGTAGCAGTGGGCATGGCACCCTTCCTAATGCACTGCTTACAGAATGCGTGGGCAGCACTTGGCATGTATGAGCGTGCATCACAGCCAGCTCATCCAAAACTGGCCTCCATGTTTAGTTCTTCCTCTCCACACCCAGCAAAGACAACATTTGCAGGGATATGTTCTGGGAGTCAGGAACTAGGAAGATGTCCTGAACCCGAAGTGTAGATCTATGCTCAGAACCACAGTCTACAAGCCTACTGCAAATGAGGATCTTGACTTCCCTCTTTTCACTCTGAAACTCGGAACTAGAGAGGGAAAATGAACCCCTAATGCCTCCCTCCCCTTTTTCTGGGTAAAATGTGCTTGAAAATGTCAGACAGGAGAAGGTCGTCTGTGAAGGGAACTTTTAAATTTAAAATTAGACTAGGAACTTTAAAAAAAAAGGACTTAATTATTAGAAATAAAATTTCCTTATTTTGTTACCATATCTTTTTCTAAGTTTGAAGACAAGCAATTCTGAAAGGTCAGCAATCCAGGAAGAGGCAGGGGAGGACGACACAGCCAAGTGCATGGAGATGCGTGTAATCACAGCCATGTGCATGGAGATGCTGTGTGTAATCACAGCCATGTGCATGGATAAACTGCATGTAGTCACAGCCATTTACAAGGATACGCTGCATGTAATGCTTTTGAATCAATTAAATGCAGTTTCTTTGGGGGCCAGTGCCTTGAAATTGCAGTGTGGGGAACATGGCCCACCAACGGTAACATCGAGTGGCCAGTTTTACTGAAAGTAAAGTTCTGAGAAGCCATGAGTTGCTTGAGAAAGAGGACATTAACTCTTCAGAAGCAGCCCGGCAGCAGCAAGGCCTGTTGGGACGGCGAATGTCTGTTCATCACTGGCCACATCTCAGCACTCTTTAGTATTTCTGCGAGCTCAGAATGACCCAGCTGAGAGCCAGTACTTGCAAGCACAGTATTAACTCATCCCCATAGCCCCTGCACGTTCCAGCCTTTTTACACCCAGCAGTGGTATAGCTCCAAATTAGCTTGAGCCTACCTTCCTATTCAGGGTTTCAGAGTGTTTACAAACAGACTGCCTCACTAGGATCGCAGCTGCTTCGGCCAACAAGAAAACTAGAATTAGGACAACAGGTATTGTTTGGTGGTGAAGTGCTTGGCCAGCATATACAAGGCCATCCCCAGCACCATGAAGAAGAAAAAGAAAGCCCGGAATCAAAGATTATCATTATCAGTCATGTCTCCCAAGAGTGTCATGACTGAAGAGTCTGCTTTTCCTCTCCAAAGACTTGTACTGATTTTTGAGACGGGA
Source organism: Chionomys nivalis (assembly GCF_950005125.1). Lineage (NCBI taxonomy): Eukaryota > Metazoa > Chordata > Mammalia > Rodentia > Cricetidae > Chionomys > Chionomys nivalis. The sequence goes on along the minus strand of NC_080105.1, from coordinate 50,734,138 downwards.
AGACTATGGTTGTTTATACAGTAATGTGAAGACAGCCATTTCCAAATGAAGGTCTCCTTCATACAGTAGCCATTCTACAAATCATGACATCTCAGAGAACCTAAGACTAACTCTAGACATGAAACTCCCAGCTGACCCACAGAGACAGATAGACCTTGAAACTGTCCTGTCTCCAGACATAATGTAAATTCATTCTTTTCTAACTGACCAGCCGGGGTCTCTTTGAGGTCAGGGTTTCTTATTGTGTTTAATCCCTGATAGCAGAAATCTGCTTAGCGAAGCCCATTCTGCCATAAGAAGTCAGCCTGAGGGAAGACAGGGTAAATAGAGCTGTTCTCCCTTGGGCTCCCTTTTATGTCACCCACACTTAGTGGCGGTTAGCAATAACAGCTCCAGGAGCCTCCTTGAGCCTCCCCTGGAGAGGCATGGTTCTTATTTCATGCACACAGTTTCGTATACCCACTCTTCACATGGCCCGTTGATATCAGTATCCTGTGGTCATGCCCTGACGGTGGTCTGTAGGCACAAGTGTATGGAAAGATACCTGTATACCTGTGAGAGGTTTACCCTGTGTTGGGGTGTTCACTTCTAATTGTTGAAGCACCTCTAGGATGCTGAACCCTTACTGTTCCTATGCTCAGAATGCAGAGGATCTCTGGGTCTAACACTACAGTGTGTCATGATTCTATAGTTGGCAAACATTGTTGCTAAATGTTGGATATACACCTAATGCAATCCCTAAAGTCTGGTAACAAATCAAAGCTCGGATGTCCTAATAAAATACATTAACACACACACACGTGTGTATAATGTCTAATGTGTTCTAAGGTTTAATTGCCCCCTTAGCCTTTTGAATGATGAGATTTGACAGGAAAAGTAAGTCTATTTGTGAGACAGCCACGCAGGTTGACTATACATTAAACTCTCTCTCTGACCAACTTCATTATTTTTTAGACTGAAAGGAAAGTCATCTTGCACTTTGCAAGTGCAAGGAGAAAGGAAAACACATATATTGTGCAGGAATTGCCTGCAGCGTAGGGGTGTGATGTTGGCCCCTTGACAACAGCATCTCCTCATTGAAGGTGCTAGTAGATGGTACTCAGAACTGAGTGGCCTTATCCCCTTTCACTAGTGAGTTTTTGTCCTGGGAAATTAAAATTAACTTAATGTTTCTTTGGACATATTGCCTCACTTGATAAACAAAATGCTGTAACTGTATTGACAGATGGGACAGAGGAAGGGATGGAGGTTCTTTTCTTTGCCCTTGTTTGCTGTGTAACAGGCCTGGCATTGAACTTGTGAACCTCCTGTTTGCCTACCAAGTGCTTAGATTACTGGGGAACCCTGCCATGCCCAGTCTTTTCCATCTCCATCCCCACCTTTTCCTCTGGACCCTAAGGCAGTCCTTGCCTTCTCTTTCACCACCCTGTCTTCAGAGTAAGGGAAACCAAATATAAATTTGTTCCCTCTGTGACTTGTCTTGTTCCCTGACTTTGTCTGGAAATGAATCTCCATTCTTTCACGTGGTAATGTCCAGTACTGACATCCTCTAATTTCTTTGACCTCTGTATTAGTCTGGCTTTGTTGTTAAGACAGAAGCCCAGAGGGTGGGTTCTCTGGCAAGGAAAGAGGTATAATCATACTCAGTGCAGTGGGCCTGTGGCAGTCTTGCCTAGCATGTGCAAGTACTTGGGCTCAATTAGCTCACAGTTTGGGAAACTCAAAGTCTAAAGAGCATGATGGACAGCTTCCTTGGCAACATGACGTCACAGGTTATCACTGCGGGAGATCATGTGGAAGGGAAAGATCAAATAGTGAGACAGAAATCAGAAAGACCAGGAGGGGACAGTCTTGCTCCTTTATAACAACACGCTTGGAAGACCTAACCAGGGTCCCAGGAGAGCTACTTTAATCCCTTCCGAGTGCAGTGCCCCCAGTGACCTATGGCTAGACTCCCAAATGATAGGTCCCACCATTTCCCAAACCTGTGACACTGGGGACAAAACTTGCACCACACTAACCACTGGGAGAGTGCAAATGCAAACCAGAGCAGCCTCAGCTTTGGGAGCATATGGCCCTCCTGCTGTGCCTGTTTGCACAGAATATTAGAGTAGCAATAAAGACACATTAGGAAAGCCAGTCCTCTGGTCGAGAGAATTGAATCTCTGGCCTGGGTGGTGACCTGACAGTGCCGCTGGGCCAAAGGACTGCTCCTAGGAAGGCAGGCTCACTGTAAGCCATTCTAAAGAGAGAGGCCGAATAATTGTCCCTTTAACGAGATACTGTGCTGTCTGCCCCAGAGTTCCCATCCCTAACTCAGTCTGAGAGAGTGCAGCATGCCATGCACCTTCAGAAGCCTGCCGAGTTTTCTGAATTCCTCAGAAAATAGTGCCCTGTCCTGTTCTGTGCGTGAGTCATGTTTCAAGCTTCCATTTGAGTCCATTCTTAAATTCTTAAGAAGACTTAAGAAGGGACCCCCATTTCCCCTGTGTGAGGCTACTCAAGACCACCCAGCTCTTTTGTCCCTTGAGCCCTTCCCTCCTGTGTTCATACTCTCCCCCTCTGTGCTCCTGAAGCAGGGATGCATTCTGATTTAAAAAGAACAAGTGCTGTTTAATTTATTTTTAAATCCACCACTGGAAGTAAATGTCCATGTTCATTTTGGAAACTAAATGTCTGTAACCATTTCCATATACACCCTTAGAAACAACAGCCCAAACATTTGCTCTTATAATTAGTCTGAAATTTCGAGTGCAAGATTACTAAGTCCAGGGATGCCGTGTGGGGATGGCTTTTGACCTAATGTTCTCTAGTCTTTGTCATGGGGAAACTCTGAGGCATCTTTTGAGGTCTCCAAACACAAAAGTGGCAGTTCCTGGGCCCTCCCCCTCCTTACGGCACCGCTTTGCTTTGTTGGTTTTGGTTTTCAAGTCTCTAGCTTTTGCTGCCTAAGCATCTGTGTTCTCAGCAGTGTTGCTAAGGGATGCTGAGATTAAAGGGGAAGGGATAGGAGGCTCGTGCTTCAGAGAAGCCTTTGTCTTTCTAGGATATACGTGGGAGGCCCATAGACGAAGACGTATCACCACAGGTCGTGTACAGATGCCCCCCACAGCTAGGAAGCAAGTATCTTCTTGATTATCATGTTTGTACACCATCTTACATTATATGACCTAGGGACACCCACATCAGAGCAAATAGCCCATTTCTGCTCTCCAGTTCTGCTTCTTTTGCATAGTCAGTGTAAGGCAGTTTAATCCAGAGGGGGACAGAGGCCAGACCTAAGGCCTTAGCTCCCAGGTGGTTGGCACATAGGACATCTCTTAAACAGCAGTCTGTCTTCCATTTTCCGTGGCCATAGGACCACAGCCTCTGTAAGGTTTTCCCAGAACACTCTAACACTACTTTTTTTTCTCATTGGTTAATCTGAGTGACTTTCTGTTGTCTGTTACGTGTTATCTCCAGACATGCTTCTCTTGCTACCTTCATCATCATGAAGAGACAAAATGACATCTTGGTGATCCCATCACAAAGTCATAGGTGGGAATTGCAGGCCTTGGCTGGCAGCCTTGTCTCTAACTCCTGAGATGACACATCTCCACTGAGTCTATGTTCCTGCACAGTGCACTGTCAAATCACACCTGGCTTGTTCTTAGCTTTCTGAGACTGCACTTTTTTCTGTGTTGTTGGGGTGCCTTTGCCTGTACCCCTTTGCTGCTGTGTCTACCCTACTGTCTGTCATTGCTTCAGATCTGACTTTTTCCCTCAGCAGCTGCCACTCTGAACTTATGAAGGTTTAATAAAACCTTGTAGAGTAGAATGGACATTTTATTTAGCATAGGATATCTTACTTTATAAAAGTGTCATCTAGAGAGCTGTTGAGGTATACATGTCTGTCTAATATCTGTTAGAGCACAGGCCCATTCCACCTTACAGAGGCCTGTACATCAAGGGATAAGATGTGGCAGAGCCTCCAAGACTAGATGTCCATATGTGAAGCGGAGCAGCACAGCACTCTGCTGCAGGATGCTTTTTATATCCTTTTTTTTTTTTTTCTTAAATCTCAGTGGATTCTCACATTCTTAGCTTGGGTTTCCCCAGGATCAGAGCCTGAGACCCAGGCAGGCATACAAGAAGTCTATTTAGGGAGTAATCCCAGAGAGTGGCCGTGGAGGGTGGTTGAGGAAGGCAGCAGAGAGGGACAGCCAATTTAAACATGAGGATTCTGTTGGCCCACCACACTGGTCACTGGTGAGATTCCCCAGAAGACCTGGGGAACCCTGAGAACCATCCTTCAGTGAGCACTGCTGGCCCTGTAGACGCCCATCCGTGTGCGTCTCCCACTGTGTTCACACCAGGTGTTGTCAGCCAGGGGTCTGGAGGAGGGTCCCCCTCAGGGCCAGTCTCTGGGAACAGCCCCAAGGGTTGAAAGTGAGCACCACAAGTGTGCCCTGTGATGGCCGGCTGCCCCTATTGGGGCTCTTTAATAAGGGGGAATTGAGGCTGAGAAACCTTAAATGTTTCTTTCGGTGTTCCCCAGACCAGAATCTGCACGCTGACAGAGCAGTCTCGGTGGGGTGGGGTTTTGAGCTGTGTCAAATGTGGCCTTTGATTATAAGCTCCAAGCCAGCAATTTGTGTGGTGGCTGTGGGAGAGCAGCAGCAAATGTGAAAATGACCCATCCGAGAGGGCGAGAATGCAGACCGGAAATGCCAGCTGAAGTCCCTACAAGAGGACAGCAGGCATGACCTCGCCTAAGCTGGAGCAGCCCAAGTATGGAGAAGAAATTCCTTTTAACCTCAGCAAATAAGTTGCATCCAGGAGATTTCACAGTCTTCTGCCTTATATCTGCTAGGGAAGTTTACTGGTTCATCATTCTGCTTATTAAAGGTTAGGTAAGCCTGGGAGTGCAGGTGATCTTAAAAAAATCTCACAATCTGCCCTGCTGTGTGCTGCCACTATGGACAGATGCCAACCAAGCCCTCCGCTTCTTTATTTCCTCTTTATAGTAGCAATTCAAAGATGCAAAGGCTTTCAGTGGAGAGAAGTCTGAGCTGCTAAAAAGTAGACAGGGTTAGCTTGCATGAAGACTCAGTAGTGCACCTGCCATCAATGTGCACCTGCCATCCTTTATCTATGATGATGTGCACCTGTCGTCCTTTCTTTACCTACGGTGATGTGCACCTGCCGTCCTTTACCCATGGTGATGTGCACCTGTCGTCCTTTCTTTACCTATGGCGATGTGTACCTGCCATCCTTTACCTATGGCGATGTGCACCTGCCCTCTTTACCTACGGCGATGTGCACCTGCCATCCTTTATCTATGGTGATGTGCACCTGTCGTCCTTTCTTTACCTACAGTGATGTGCACCTGCCATCCTTTATCTATGGTGATGTGCACCTGCCGTCCTTTACCTATGGTGATGTGCACCTGCCGTCCTTTACCTATGGTGATGTACACCTGCCGTCCTTTACCTATGGCGATGTGCACCTGTCATCCTTTACGGTGATGTGCATCTGCCATCCTTTACCTATGGTGATGTGCACCTGCCATCCTTTACCTACAGTGATGTGCACCTACCGTCCTTTACCTATGGCGATGTGCACCTGTCATCCTTTACCTATGGTGATGTGCACCTGCCGTCCTTTACCTATGGCGATGTGCACCTGCCATCCTTTACCTACAGTGATGTGCACCTGCCGTTCTTTATCTATGGCCATGTGTGCCTGCCATCCTTTACCTACAGTGATGTGCACCTGCCGTTCTTTATCTATGGCCATGTGTGCCTGCCCTCTTTACCTACGCTCATGTGTACCTGCCCTGTTACCTACGGTGATGTGCACCTGCCAGCCTTTACCCATAGCACTGTAGCATTGCCCCATCCTGAACTGTTGCCTTGGAAGACATTTCCTCAGTGTGGGTGATGCCTTTCTCCTAGATAGTTTTCCTTCTCTTTTCTGAGCATCCTTCTATATGTTTTGCCCTAAGTTAGAAAACCTGTGTCTGTGGATGGGGTTGGGGTGGGGCATATGTGTATGTGTCCCTTCTTCATTAATGTGTAGCGGTGCAAACCTGGAGAGACAGTGTAGTATAATGCCAGGAAGTTTCAGACCACATGGTGCTCTTTATTTTGTTGTCCACGACTTTTCTAATTTAATGATTTTGTTACAGCTCTACTTTACTTTTCTGACCTAGTTAGAGGGAAAACCATTCTCTTCTGTTTGATTAGATTATCTCTCCTTTAACCTCTGGTTCCGTTCCCACTCTTCCGAGTGTTGAAGGCCACAGTTTTTTCATATTTATTTTCATACTTGTAGTCCCTTGTGTGTGCATATTTCACAGGACTGCACATGTGCCTGCATCTTGCTGAAGCTAAAAGTGACCAGGCTTTTTATAACTCACATTACAAATAAAGACTATTTCACAAGGCCTTGCTTTACACATCAATTTTCCAAGTTAAAATACATCTTTAAACATTTTAATAAACCTGTCTTAAATCTGATTCTCAGGGTTTTGTTTTGTATTTTATTTTATTTTTATTTTTTTGAGTCAAAGTCTCAAGAAGCCCAGGCTGACCTGGAACTCTATGTAGCATTTTGCAAGCCTATCCTTGAACTCATGACAATCCTTCCTCAACCTACATCCCAAGTCTGAATTTACAGACAAGAGCCAAGCATACCTGGATATGTATATATGCTTAGTTTTTAAAGAAAAAATTACTTCAGGGGCTGAGAAGATAGCTCAGTTGACAGAGTGATCACCCACTGTCCATGAAGCCCTGGCTTGATCCTCAGTACTGCATTGAAAATGGGCATGGTGGTACATGCTTATTCTCTCAGCCCTCAGGATGGAGTCAGTATTATAGATTAAGACAAGCCTGGGCTGCGCACAGATGAAACTATAGCACAGGGAAACCATGGCAGTACTCGGCACTCTCTCAAGCAATGAGACAAAGCATGCAATGCTTTCTCTTCTAATTATAATTTACATGAATTTCCCAATCTGAAATTTGATAGGAAGTATATGAAGTACTTGGCAGTGTAATTTTGGTGGTTAAATGGGGACCTCTGTTCACTTTGTAAGGCTGTAGAAACCCCAAGCATGCCCCACTTCTGCCTGTGGCTCCTAGTCCATAAAAACTGCCCTGCAGAACACATGCCCTGCGTTCTGTGGATGGCTCGAGTTTGGTTCCACTGAGAAGAGGCTTAACTGGGAACTGCAAATGGTGATTATGACTTCAGGCAAATCATCGAGTGTCTAATTATGTCTCCTGACCCAAAATAAGCAAGTGTCTACCACAAAATACACACTGTGCCGAGCTTCTCATTACAGCATTCCAGCTTGGGGCTGTGTTGCTTCTGACTCCTGTTCAGAGGGAGTTGCTCATATTTCTGTCTTGGGGCCCACTCACGATGGAGAAGGAATAGAACTATTCTCCAGACAGAGATGGGAGCAGGAAAACAATTTGGTTATGAAATGAAGGCATGAGACTCCAAACTGAATATATTTCTTTTCATTTTGTGTGTGCTTATATATCCGTGTCTCTGTGTGTCTATGTATGTCTGTCTGTGTATCTGTCAATGTGTGTAGAGGCCTTTATATGTGTATGTCTGTGTCTATGTGTCTATCTGTGCGGGCCTCTAAGTGTGTGTGTGTGTCTGTATAGAGGCCATAGAGAGTTAGCTTTGTATATATATGCTCTGGAACCTGCTTTATTCTGTTGAGACAGGGTCTCTAACTAAACCTGGAGCTCACTGATTGGGCTAGACACACACACACACAAAGATGACAGACAGATAGACAGACAGATGGATGATAGAATATTTAACATGCTGACTTAGGAATAAGTTATTGAATGAACTCTTATGTTAAAGACAATATCAAACTGTAAGCTTAATGTCATTGTACCTTATGTATTTTCTGCATTTTATGACTCAACAAAAAGAGCTTTAAAGGGCAAGATGTTTGAAAAGAAATATGTAACATATTTTACTATCATAGATTGACGGTGCTTAAAATGGGTTATTTCATGTCTGTGTCTTCCACCTGGGACTACCTACATAATGCCTGGAGAGTCTGCTTGGGAATGTGTTTCCACTCCCTGAGAACTGTGGAAGAAACCATTCTCGCTGTGCAGGGAGGGTTAAAGGATGCAGTTAGGTAAATTAGTAATTTCACATTCCGAACCATGACTCTTTCCGGATCAAGCATAAAAGGCATGTGCCCTTGGAAGCCCAAGAAAGAATTCATACAGTTCCCATTAGTCTAAAAATAAATAACAAATAAATAAATGTCTGAGTCATGCATTGCATTTCGATGGAGTTCAGTGGCAGGGAGAACATAAGCTATGCTATGAATGGTGGCTTTGCCGAGTGCCCAACAGAATGAGGCCACAGTGCTCCAAGAACGTGAAATAAACGAACTGGTTGAATTTAATTCTGTCTTGAGTTCCTCCAGCACACTAAGTGTGTCATGCTTTTGAGTGGCAGTGTGGAAACCTGAGTGAGACGGCTGTGCCAGGACTGAGTGTGACTAGGGGTGTGGTTCCACCTGTTGGAAGCTGTCCTGCAGGTTACCTCTGCAGGAAAGGTGAATCCCAGCTCAGCTCCACCTGCACTTCTGACTGGACCAGCATTTCAAAGCTTTCCATGAAGCTTCAGTTTTCCTCGTTGGGAAAACTGCATAGAAATACTGCAGAGCTGGTCACGGAGCTCAGTTGTTACAGTGCTTGCCTGGTGTGCATGAGGCTCTGGGTTCAGTCCCTAGCAGCGCATAAACTGGTCATGATTACCAACACCTATAATCCTGGCACAGGTGGAAGGCTCACAGGTTTGTGGTCATCCTCCCACTACATAATGAGTTTAAGGATAGCCTGGGCTGTAGGAGAACTTTCTTCGAATAGGAGGAGGAGGAGGAGAAGGAAAGGGAAGCAGCTTACTGTGGTAGGTTAGCATTCCAAAATCAAGTTGAACAAATTAACAAATTCAAAAGTACACACTAAGGCAGCCAGAATGCCTTTCCTGCAAACTGATAACACCATGGAGGGAGATGAAAATGGTCAAGGAAAACCCACTGCATTCAACTCTGTTTGAAGAACCTGTGTTCTGGGCCCCTCCGTTATAAGGTCTAATTGTCCTTCTGCAAAGCTGAGTTTCTGGTGGCACTGTTGCAGAAAGCAAGCCCAGCAGTAAAGAAGATGGACCAGAACATACAGAAGCAGTATCCACTTTGACTCCAAAGAAGCTGTGCAGTACCTATAGGCTATAGGCTATGTCCACTCCGTTCATGCTTAAGAAACAAATCCTTTCAGAAGGCTGAGACAAGTGTGAAGCCAACCTGGGCTACATAGCAATACTTTATCAAAAAAAAAAAAAAAAAAAAACTTAACGAAACATCATTTATTTCTTACAGGTTATGTGCATTTATGTTTTAATAAAGTTACTATTTAAGTATTTGGACCTAATATATCAGTCAGTTCATCTCTTAGGTATTCCTTTCAACCTACAGCTGCTGTGAAAAACAGTAACAGTTACCAGTGAGATACTTTGGGTGCCAAGGACTGAGGAAATTGGGAATGTATTGCACAGAGCCTCGTCTTTGGTGTGATGGAATCCCACTCCTCCCTCCCCTTTCCTTGAATATCCCAATTAAGATATTGCCTTTAGTTGCTATCTGCATGCTGGTTGGAAAACTAGAAACATAAAACTGAACTATTGAGTCATCTTAGACCTTAGCAAAAGCCTTAGACTTCAATATTTTTCTAACTTCTGGGGGGCAGAGGCCGAAGGATCTCTGTGAGTTCAAGGTCAATCTGAACTAAAAAGCCAATTTCAGGACAGCCAAGGCTACATAGAGAAACCCTGTCTGAAAAGTAAAAATAAAGATGAAAACAGCAATCATGTTCCTTGCAGGTTCGTTGGCAGGCTCTGTCCTCTTTAGGTAAGAGCTTTTCCAAGCATCGAGGACTTGGTAGCATGTTCTCAGAGAGCAGTGTGCTGGTGCCGTGGGATGCTGTGCTCACCCTTGGGCCGGTTCGCTTGGGTGGTAGGTGGACGTACAGCATGGGCATCAGCTTTCAAGGGGTGGCCTTACCCATTGCTGCTTAGGATTTATAGTTTGCACGTGTCCTGTCCTCACTCGTTTGTGGGTGAACAATTGTGGAACTCTGAGTTATGCAGAAAAGCCGAATTGACTTCAGGACCACAGCCATATTGGACACAAAGCTTCAGCATGATTCTCCAAACGCTTGTGGTGAAACTACACAGTCCTTGAATCACTTTCCCATAATTAATTGCAATTCTGGAGGTCTGCCCTCCCTCCCCAACCCTCTTGCCTTGCATGCACGGCTGTTCGAATGGAAGCTAGTGGAAAATCCCCGTCCCCTTTCACTCCACGGCCATGAGTTATAAAAAGCATGCCATTCAGAACTGACTTTTCTTCTGCGTGCTTAGATTTTTACTCACAAAGTAAGGGGGGGTGAATTCTAAGAGCTGTGTTGTACTTAACAATGAGGTTAGGGACCTCAGTACCACTCTGAATTGCAGGGCAGCTGGCCCTGTCTGCTACTTCTTTGGGGGACTTGTGTTGGTATCACCGAGACCATCTGAATGCACTTTTTTTTCCGAGCCATGGTGACATTAGCACCACAGGTCACTCACAGCCCACCCTGCCTGGCTCATTTGGTGGGAATGAGGGACAAGCACAGAAGACAGCAATAGCAGAAGTTTTCTTCATATTCTTAGATCTGTTTGTTTTAATCAAAAGATGAATCATCTCCATTTTTAAACCAAAGCTCGCTGTGGTTATCCTCTGATTTGGTCCTGACCCAAATTTTATCAGTGGTACAGGTCTCTGACAGCTTCCCTTGCCTCTAGGAATTCAGTTTCAAATTTAAGAAGTGTGGGTGCCAGCTTTGACCTTGCAGCTCTGCAGCTTACTGTGTCTCCTGATGGAAGCATCTACCCTGGAGTTTTGACTGCTTGTTGGGGTCCACATTCTGAGTATTTGGTTCCTTGGAATCCTGACCCCCTCGTGGGATGACTTTCAAGGCCAAAGTTAGAGCTGAAGTGAAGGTGTGCCCTCAGCACTTTTTCTGTGTTCTAGTATTTTCTAGCTGGTAGGTGCAGACCCACCAGGATCTTTCGTCATTCCTAAACCCTTCAGCCTCTATGACTTGCATTGCCTTTGAGGGTAAAGTCCTTACTAAGAGAGCAAGTGCCTTCAGAATGACAATAGAAAACTAGGAGTTGGGATCTGAATCCTCTTCCCTGTCATTATCCCCAGCAGCCAGGAGCCCCACATGAGCCGATCCCAGCCAAGGAACTCTGTTCTCATGACACCTTTCTTGTGCGTTTGTGCTCTGGAAGCAAGCTCTAGAAGAGCTGGTGTGAGCTGCATTCAGTGAGCACACCTGTCGGAGGGCTGTGCTGTCTGTAAAGACCTCCCAGAACTCACAGATGCAAGCTGGAAAACTTGTGTATGCCAGTACTTCCCCCCATGATGGGAAAGAAAGGTGGCAGGGGCCAGGCAGCAGCACCTGATCTGAGTGAGCAGCAGGTGGACACCAGGTCTCTTCCTCCCATCCCCATCTCATTTTCCCATCTCTTGAGTCCTCCATTGGCTCTGTCCTAACCTCTGACAATAACCTTGGGGAAATTTATTATATCTGTACTTAAATCCATGAAAATAATCTCTCACTTCAGAGTTCTCCCTGAGCACCTCAAGAATGAATGCCAAGGACCACTACTCAGCATGGGCTCTGAATGGCGGATTTCATTAGAAAATAAGTTGATCTTGGAATTCACGCCAGACTGCTTTTAAGTCATTTTAGCATTATAGACTCCAAAGATAACAGTGTAAGGTATAGCACATGGGTTTGGCCAGAAGAGAAGTATTGACTTCCATAAAAGAGCACACATCCACCTGAGCTCAAAATTGTGCTATATAACAAGTCACTCCCCAGTAACCGTGGGAGCACATGTCAATGCATGCAAGAGCATGAATGAGTCATTGAAAAAATAAAACCACTGAGCAGAATATAGACTGTACTGCTCCAGTTATATGAAATTCAAAACATGGTTATATAAACCTATATTTAGTAGCAAAATAAAGATTAGCCTCGAGCAGAGAGGACCCAAGCAGCAAGGGGGACACAAGCCATCAGCTATGCTGGACCCCCTCCATGTGCCGGACTGGGGTGTCATTACACAGACATGTGAGAGTATGTTCATCAAATTATGTGCTCGGCATGAGTGGACTGCAGGCTGTATAATTTACTCCCTGAAAACTGAACTGAGTTTCATAATACAACATAGGCCAGGGTCTAAGGCAGCTGAGCCAGCAGTCCGGATGAGAATAACTCGAAACCTCATCCGGTGGGTCAATGGTGGGATGGGGAGCAGGGGCAATGGGGCCTGACTTGCTCTCCCAGTCTAGCTTAACAATGCTTTGAGAGTGGCCTTTCCGTCTTCATAACCTACGTGTACATGAAACCTCCCTACCCCTGAAAACCTCACCTGTCCTCTTGTCTTCAGATCTTCCCACACATGGATCCTATGGCCCGGGGCGCAGCTTGCAGTGGGAACTCTGACTGAGTTACATGGAAGTTAAATCCCATGGGTCTCAGAGCGCTGCTTCTCAGCGGGGTACTGTGGAAAGCAGAGCTCGAGGGAAGTGGGACAGCACTGCCTGCAGGGTTCCATATGCTCCCACGGCAGTAAGCGCCTGCCTTACAGCCCCTGTCCCTCCCGCAGCAGGACACCTTCTCATATCTGTATTAACAGCCAAGCACTCTACCAGACTGGATCCCCTGCTTCTCCTCCCTGGTGTCTTCCTCATTCAACGTGACAGCTGTGTGCAAGTGACATAATGGCAGGGTTAGGGAACAAAGTGACGTCTACGGTGTGTCCTGAGGGCCCGAGAGGAAGTACAGAACAGCTCTCTGAGGCTATTGAAAATCTGCCTTCCATAGGAAGCTCTTAGGTGACAAAACCAGCTGTACTATCCCTTCCACTGTCCCCTGAATGGAGTCTCTCCTGAATTCCCGGAAAGAGAGCACGTCCCTTATATGGTGTAAGATGAACTTGACAGCCGGGCGGTGGTGGCGCATGCCTTTAATCCCAGCACTCGGGAGGCAGAGGCAGGCGGATCCCTGTGAGTTCGAGGCCAGCCTGGTCTAAAGAGCAGGTTCCAGGACAGGCTTCAAAACTGAAGAGAAATATTGTCTCAAATAAATAAATAAATGAACAAAACATAGAGATCTGTGGTTTCATGTGACATATTTAAAACTGTGCAGTTCAAAGGAGAAGCAGGTAGAGATTTTTCATCATCACCCCATCCAGAGGGAACCATATTTAGTATGGCCTAAAGTTGGCTACACATTATAGAATGAACAGCTATTACCTCCGGGAATAGTTCTGATTAGTCCTCATTTTTAACTAATATGTTTTTGTCCCAACTATCATCACTTTGGAGAACATTTCACTGTCCAATGTAGTTAAAATTATACTTGTCAGAAATTCTTGTTAACCCTTTATTAAGGTCAAGTAAGGTTTTTAAAAGGAAAATTGAATCTGTTCCTTCGTAGTTAAAAATAATAAGGAATTTCACAAACATACCACAAATGTTAAACAGATAATTAGCTTGTGGTTGGAATTTGATGGTTTTATGTCACTCAGCAAAATGTAGTTTCTGTAGCAACATTTTTGCATCAGACTTTCCCGTTAAAGGGCCCAGTTTGTTCAGGGAATTTTAAAACTCCATCTGTATCTAATAAGTGCTCAAGATTCCAAAGACTAGATAGTCTAATAAAACTCAAGACTCCAGCTATCTTCAGAGTAATGTTTGTCATTATCTAGTAGATACCCCAAAGATTGATATCATCTGTTGATTCTACAAGTTTAATAGCAGGAAAATGCCTTCAGAAACCCAGAGAGAAATCAGAGGAAGCACTACCTATGAGTAATTTTGTGTCTTGTCCAGTCAGACATGCAGGTTGACCGGTGAGCCACGGACCCCTGTCTGGAAGGTGGTTAACACTGATTTGGTTCTGACTCTGTTGAACAACAAAGCATACTGACACACCCCCTCCCGCTTGCAGACAAACTACCAAAGCCTGAAGTGATAAAAAATGCATTTAAAAAGAAGTGGCCATTGTAACTGGCTGTGGGATCTGTGAGTGCAACAGGAGCCAATAAGGAAAGGGCAGGTGGGAGGAAGATGTCAGGTAGTAGGCAACTGTCAGCAAACCCGTCTCCAAAGAGGCCCTTCATCAGGTGATAGGCAGAAAGAAGTCATTGCACATGTATGCTCACGGTCCTCCTGTTCAGTGTTGAAAGGTACATGGGTATGTAAGAACAGAGATGCACTCTCTGGTTCCTACCTTAGACAGCGTAGAAGTTGGACAGAACCAAAACCTTTAAATCATGTAAGTTCTTATACAGATCTTGTTAAGTGTGGCTCTGATCTGCTATCGTTAATAAATTCCCAACAGCGGCAGTTTGTTGCGTGTACAGCCTCTGACCTTTTCCCATGTTCCCACTCTCTTGTTGGGAACCACGTGACTGTTCTGTGAGCTCTCACCACTGTTAACATAAGAAAGCCTATCGCATTCCTGAAGGTCCAGTCTTGGTTTTAGCCAGTGCACTTAGCTGAAAGAAGCAAGGGGTGACTAAGCAGATACTGAGCAGTTAATCCTGCTCTTAAAATACCACTGAGTAAGCAAAGGAAGCTATGCTACTCTGAAGGACTTTATCTGTGGCTCTAAGTTCATGGTATTCTGAAGGGACACCTGAGGAGGCGGGAGGGACTGGAACTGTGGGGGACTCCTAAGGGGAAGGGTAGTTAAGGCACTGAGTATTTGAGGGACATTGGAGACACTCTGTATGAAATGCCGGAACAACACAGAAATGTCACAATAAAACCACAGGGTGAACTCAGGATTCCACCACAGATTGTGGCTGATAAACATGCCAGCACTGGTTGACCACTTTAGCCGCTCTTCCCGTCCAGTGTGGGATATTGATAATGAGGAAGGCTGTGTACACCATCGCTGGGGAATCTCTGCTTCCATCGCTGTTCTCTCAGCTGTGATCCTGGAACTACCAAGCACACCCCACCACGCACACGCACACGCACGCACACACGCACGCACACACCAACAGAAGGCCAGTGAAAATATCTAACTTTACATCTTCAGGCTAAAGCAGTGGACTTAGTCCGCTCGTGTCACAGTCCTCTAGTGGTTTGTTCTGTGGTTGAGTGAATGTGCAGACACAGACAACCCGAGGAAGTGACCCCCAGGCAAACTATATAATAACATGGGCACAACACGTAAACTTCGTATACACACACCTGGACACCTCTCTCTCTCTCTCTCTCTCTCTCTCTCTCTCTCTCTCTCTCTCTCTCTCTCTCTCTCTCGCAGAATGCCTCTATTCCACACCTGGATGAACATCAAAGTGCTGTTTTCCCACCAACCCCCTTACCTCCCATTCCTTGAGTTTGGCAAAATTCCTGAGGCTGGCTCTGGCCAGAAATAAATTGTCTAAAACAATCTTAATGTTTTCAACTCTTTTTCTTCTGTTTGGTGGTCTTGACAGCCCAGAGGTCCCTCAGCCAGAGTGGGTGGCAGCTTCCCAGCTCCCTCTCCAGTACATCTTGGAACAGAAAGTTGGACTTTATACTAAAGGCCTTTCAAATGTCATACAGCCCAGCACGTGATGCTGAAAAGGGTGGCCCCTTGCTGTAAATCCATGAGCAGACAATTTCATGACATGTTTCCCCCTTTTTGCTGTTGAGCGTTATTCCCAAGATACTCTGTAGGCTGCCAAAATAGAAATCTTCAGTTTGTGGCGAGTTCAGTGGGATGCTATGCACTGATAGCATAAAGAGGTGAGTGAGCCCAGGGTTAGGGACGTGGCTCGGATGTAGAGAGAGGGGCTCTGCCTGGCATGCCCAAGGCTCTGGGTCTAATTCCCAATACCAGACCAACCAACCAACAATAAAACGAACCAGACGTGAGTGTAAAGTCAGGCTTAGCCTTCCTCTTAGGAGTTTGCAGGAATAGTCATAGTGAAGGTGCAGATGTGTGTCCTGGAAGGCTCAGAAATTCTCCTCAGGCAGGGCAATATGAATTGTGGGCCTCATGGCCAGACTGATGACCAGACCAAGCCATCCAGTAAAACTGAGCCACTCCCATCAAACAAGCACGTTGGTGAGTGGAAGAAGTATCCACACATACCCAGTTGTTCTGATGGAATGTGACAAACTGGATGGGGAAGCCAGGATGTTTTCTCCCTCTAATGCCTTACAAATGTCCTCCCCCCAAGGCCAGGGACAAATAGTCAACACATGGACATTCCTCTTTCTCTGTGAGACTTGGTTAGCGTGATAAAATAATACATTTCCAAGACCTGTATCTTAGTATCTCATCACTTAAGAAGTCTCCATTTTCTTTTTTTTTTTAAGAATTCTCTATTTTCTATAAAAGATAAAATATATTTCCATAAAACTATATTTTTAGATGAATGATTATATTTTAAATTTAGTTTTTGGTTGCATTTTTAAAAAAACATTGAATATTAGTTTAATATTTCCTTGCATTATCAAATTGATTCCAATCAATTTGGAATTTACAGATTTGAAATGTTTATTTACAGATAAGAAATCTTGTTCAAAGGGAGAACTGAGCTAGAATCTGAGGCAGTAAAATATCTTCTGAGAAACCTGGTGGGGACAGGACATTGGGAGCACCCTGTACTTGAGTCTCTTTAGACTGCAAAGATAATAATCTTAATTTTGGAGGAGTGGTCCTCAGGGAATCATTAGGTCCACTTCTCAGAGTTTTGTAGGTTCACATCTTTTGCCATCTGGTACAGGCTTGCATTTGGATGTGAAAGTTAGGTAATTTCATAGGGAAAGATCTAATTAAAAATACCCATTTAAAGACATCAGCCAGCATACCAGACCTAGCGTTTAAGTGGAGGAGGCAAGGCCTTTTCCTTTTTTTCCAACTATGCATGAAACAGTCACTTTTACCCCATTAAACTGGTAAAACTTTTATCTTACAACATTACCCATGTTTTAACTGATTTTATTTTATTTTCATCACTTGGTTGTATCCCATCTTAAATATGCAGGCATTGCTGGTGTCCAGCCATCTTTAGTCCTGACCATGCTAAGGATGCTAGCTGGTAGAGAGTCCAGGTAGGAGAAGGACAAATGATGCTTCCTGAAACATAATTGTCAGTCATTCATAGAGTGTACTGTGGAATCCAGGATTTTGTCTTCTGTGCACTTGTAGAAAGGGCCTGGATCTGCGTGTAATTCCCACGGCTTTGCACACGCGATTTCTCTGGGTTATCAGACATAGTCCTTGCTTCTACAGCCCGGACAAAGTAGAATTTCCTGCCACTGCTGAGTGTAGAAAGTATGACCCAATGCCTTCTCCCCCTTTTAGTAGTTCTGCCACCGTCCTTGCTTGGAAAGGGAAGTCCCACCTGCCTGCCCGATGAGAGCATTGTCCACTCTGCCGGGTCAGCTGAGTGGGAGATGTGCATATGTGACTGACTCTGGATGTGGGCCAGGTTGCTGACCCTTTCAGGTCACTTCCTTTTCATCTCTAACTAGAAGCTAAATTATTGGCGAGTCTGGCTACATATAAACACTATCCTTCATTCCACTTACTTTAAAATATTTGTCTCTGGACATTTATTTTACACTGATGTGTTTAATGGTTTTTTTGGAAGCTATGTTTCAGATAGCCCAAGCTTGCCTTTGAACTTGAGAGGTACTGTGCATTGGCCATTTCCAAACATGAAACATGTCCATTCAGAAATAGTTGTGATTTTCATTTTATAATAAGTTTATTTTCAGTGACCAATTTACATTGCCCTCACACACCGTCAACACCCCTGGTCCCTGCCCTGAGGCTCCTTTCTCCAGACGTCTGTTCATCCCTCTGAGTGGCCCAGGTCTGACTTCACAGGTCCCTCCAAGCCACTTTCCCAAGCAGTCTTCTCCCCTCCACTTACCCTAGCACACAGAGCGAACACTTTCTGGATACTTGGACCCCTCCATCAGTATTTTTTGAACAAATAAATGACCTTGAGTGGCTCCGACCCTGAACAAGACAGACCTCCAGATTGATGATGGTATTCACTCGCTCACGTCAGCAAGCTTAGAAAAAACATGGCACCTCTGTCCAAATCCATATTCATATGCCCCTCTCTGCCCTGCCTGGTATCTCGCCAGCTGCAGCAGATTCCCCTGCAGTCAGAGGAGGGAGGACTACACACTCTTCCTCTCCGTGAGCCCCTCTTGACATCTGACCCACACAGAGCATGGTGCTCTCCAACCCACGTATAAGCTAGTTT
Organism: Chionomys nivalis; assembly: GCF_950005125.1. Classification (NCBI taxonomy): domain Eukaryota; kingdom Metazoa; phylum Chordata; class Mammalia; order Rodentia; family Cricetidae; genus Chionomys; species Chionomys nivalis. The sequence continues at coordinate 50,715,766 of NC_080105.1, read as the reverse complement.
CCAAGTTTGTGGGAGATTGCACATCCCATGCCTGGGTAGGGTTATAGGGAACTTTAAAGTGAGCTTGTGCCAGGCATGTCTTCCTATACCTCCTGTTACTGCTGCTGCTTCTGAGATTTAAAAAAAAAAAAAAAAAAAAAAAAAAAAAAAAAAAAAAAAAAAAAAAAAAAAAAAAAGCCTGGTCGGAACTGGGTGGATTCTTTTATATATATATATCATAGAAAAGACACTAGAGCAGTGGTTCTCAACCTCTGGGTCATGACCCCTTCGGAGATCAAATGACCCTTTCGCAGGGTCTGCCTAAGACCATTGAAAATCAGAGATATTTGCATTATAGTTCATAGCAGTAACAAAATCACAGTTATGAAATGGCAACGAAAATAATTTTGTGATTGGGGGTCACTGCAACATGAGAACCTATATGAAAGGGCCTCAGTATTAGGAAGGTTGGGGACCACTGCTCTATGTAAGAGGTTCCTTCACATCAGAAGACAGAAGAAAACTGGCAATGTTTAGCTCAGTCCTGTTTAACTAGAGTAAGTCTTTGTGCTTGCTTAACAAAACCTGATTTTGAATTGTCAGTCCTACAGAGCAGATAGTCACACAAGTGCACTCAAGTGTATGCACACACACACACACACACACACAGAGACACACACTGTCACAAAGGCAGAGGGCACTTTGTCATTATCATAAAGTATTAGAAAAAAATTTCAAAGTTTGATCTATGATTTAGTAATAGTCTGCTCATGGTCCATTGCATACTTTGCCTCGATCGCACCTCAGGAAGTCCCCAAGCTAGCCCATTCTCTCCTCATTTCATGGCTAGTTATGGAAAGATACAAAGTACCTCCATCTGTCCCTGTCATAGCTGTCAGCCCCTCCACTCTCTCTCGCCTTTCCTGTCCTCATGTCCCTATGCACACTGGGCTTTAATCCAGGTGCTCAATCTACCTCAGTCCTCTCTTGCCTTGACTCCATCTCAGGTGGTCCTCCTTCCCCTACTCCTTGACTCCATCACGGGTGGTTCTCCTTCTCCTATGCCTTGACTCCATCACGGATGGTCCTCCTTCCCCTACTCCTTGACTCCATCACGGGTGGTCCTCCTTCCCCTACTCCTTGACTCCATCACGGGTGGTCCTCCTTCCCCTACTCCCTGACTCCATCACGGGTGGTCCTCCTTCCCCTACTCCCTGACTCCATCACGGGTGGTCCTTCTCCTACTCCTTGACTCCATCACGGATGGTCCTCCTTCCCCTACTCCTTGACTCCATCACGGGTGGTTCTCCTTCTCCTACGCCTTGACTCCATCACGGATGGTCCTCCTTCTCCTACTCCTTGACTCCATCACAGGTGGTCCTCCTTCCCCTACTCCTTGACTCCATCACGGGTGGTCCTCCTTCCCCTACTCCTCGACTCCATCACGGGTGGTCCTCCTTCCCCTACTCCTCGACTCCATCACGGGTGGTCCTCCTTCCCCTACTCCTTGCTACCATACACACTGGGCTTTAACTCAGATGTTTCTTTTCCTCGCACCTCATTTTTGCTATTTTCCCCTGATTTCTTTTTTTCCAGCCTGTTTTCTTGTCACCTGGCAAGCCAAGAAATCTTCTGGCCAGGGTATAATACCAGTCTTTGTGGTAAGGAAAGGTACGTGGGTTTTTGTTGTTGTTGTTGTTGTTGTTGTTGTTGTTTGGTTTTTCGAGACAGGGTTTCCCTGTAGCTTTGGAGCCTGTCCTGGAATTAGGTCTTGTAGACCAGGCTGGCCTTGAACTCACGGCATCCTCCTGCCTCTGAGGAAGCCCACTCTACCCTGCTCTCATTTTCGCAGTCTGGCTTTCCTTTTTTGGTTTTTGTCTTTGTGGTTGTTTTTAAACTGGGTCTCACTATGTAGTCCTGGCTATCCTAGAACTCAGTACATAGACCAGGATGGCCTAGAACTCAGAGATCTACCTACCACTGCCTCCCAAGTACTGGGATTAAAGGCATATACTTTTGACTTTAACTTTGCCTATATCTTTCTTAATATTTTTTATTTTTTTTAATTGTCTATATGGTGATAGGATTGGTTTTAACTTGTCTTTTTAAATACAAATTTAGAAAATTTAGGAGTGTGTGCATGTGGTAGAAGTTTGTGTAGACAAATGGAAGCCAGGGACAAATGTCAAATGTCTTTCTTAGTCTCTTATGACTCAAAGTCTCACTGAACCTGGATCTCACCAATTCAGCTAAACTAGAGAACTCCAGGGTGTCTTCTGTCTTTGCACTGACCAGCACATGCCGGTGTCCCAGATGCATGACACCAGGGTCTGCACTGCCCTCCAGATGCTGGAGTCCCAGATGCATGCCGCCATGCCTAGTTTTCACGTGGGTTCAGGGATTGTCGTGCTTGTGTGGCAAGTAGGTCAGCAACTGAGCCTTCTCTCCCGCCTTGACCTTTCAGTTATTTTATGTGTTGAACAAAATAAGCACCATGGGCCTCAGTATCCTTGTCAGCTTTCAGATTGAGTGACTTGCTTGCAGGCAAACTTCTTAATTACAATGAATCTATTAGCTTTATAGACCCATTTTAATTCAGGTCAAACGGGCTTTCCAATATCAGCATTGAAACTGAATGTATTGTCTCCTGTCTCAACAGGAAGTGAGGCATGAAGGAAGTCATGCCTTAGCTCAAAGTCCTTCAGGCTAATCAGCTCCATAGGGTGATACTTAGTTAATCCAGCATGTCCAGTGACCTTGTTTGACAGGTAGAGCCTACCTGACTACAGTTAATAAATTCCATATTCATGTATAGCAAACATGTATTAGCCTTATGCACCATGAAGAGTTGGCATGTTCTGTGCCAGGTACATGCTTGCTGTGACAGCACACTGTTATAGTGAGAAGTTACACTGTACCTGCACTCTTCAAACACACCACCCTCTCAGCCCTACTGAAACTCACCCCATGTCTCTAAGTGATGATACTAACTATAATGACCATAATCCTATCAGATGTTTCCCTGAGATCTTAAATAGGTGGCTTAATCAGCTTATCTAAATGAAACAAAAAAAAATGTTCCTAATCAAATGCATATTTCCAAATTGAGCATGTAATTCCTGGGGGTACAGCGACTGACCTCCAGGCTGCTGGGCAGCATGTTGACCGTGTCACAGAAGACGGGAAGGCATCTTTCCCATAATGAACCAGGTTCTGTGTTCTTTAATATACAGATAAAGAGTGCTATGCTTTATCTCTCTCTCTCTCTCTCTCTCTCTCTCTCTCTCTCTCTCTCTCTCTCTCTCTCTCTCACACACACACACACACACACACACACACACACACACACGAAGCTCCTGAGCGTCTGAGCTCCTCTGCTAACCCCTTGTCATTTGTTTTCCCAACGGCAACAGTTACGTTTCTAGGAATGTAACTTCCTTGGTCCTCCTACATTGGACTGATGAATTGCAGTTTCCAGACCTTTCTTCGAGGATATCTTATTGTCGCTTTAAAAGAAAGAAAAGGATTGCCTTTTCTGGATTGTATCGCGTTGTTTAAAAACCAGCACTGGGAGGCCGGTGGCAGAGGAAATGTTTACATCAAGCTAATAAGCGTTAGCTGTGTTTTTCAAGTCGTTCTGTCTTAAAGTGGCTGCAGGGTTCATAGCTGTTTATAAAATATACGGCTTTCAGTAGCGTGAAATAGTTGTTTATTTCCTTTCCATATTTCCTCTTGTTGGGGAAAAAAATGTGTTGACTTACTGAAGTACAATGCATGTCGGTAAGCCGAGAGTCTGTATAAAATGTGTTTGAAATCACGGACAGAGGTCTGTCCTACTGGTTGATCACCTGGTAGGATGGGGTCTGGCAATCAAGAGTTTATCTTATCCTGCTTAACCACACCGTGGAGAGTGAGCCTTCCCCTGTATTGTTCCGCTCGCGTGCTCCCCCCACATCCATTCAGAAGGCTGACACTTCCTTTGCATGACAGATTAAAGAGGCAGCAAGGGCTCTTTTGATGGTGTTCCTGGAGCTTTCTTAGCTTGAACTCCTTGGGCTGTGCTTAGTGCTCAGAAATTGAAATACTATTCACCTGCCAAACTCACCAAAACTATGCCCTTATTTTCCTTCTGAACAAGGTTTTGAAACTCCGAAAAAGCTGGTGAGTTTTGTGTGTAGATCAGGGAGGGCAAGGAAATAAGGAAACCTTTTTAAAAACAGCGCAAGAGAAAACATGTAAAACAATGAAACCAAATTATGCCTTTTCTTTCTGTGATAATCTATAAATAGGTGTCGGTCATGTTGTTGCTTTTTCAGTTGTCAGGCTTATCTGTGGTTCCATTGGACGTTATTTTCTTCCCTTAGAGAAAAGCCGTGTTTATTATTGCAGGTGCCAAAACACGGAGGAGAAAAACAAGCAGGGAGTGGGTTTAATCATTCCGAGTGGGTTTCATGTTTACTTTTTGTTTTTGTTTCCACGGCTGGAGCCCATAAACCTAGTGAAGGAGCTGGCAAATTGCCTTTCTCAGGTGCACTGCTCAGAGCAGGAACAGGTGCTGAGGGAGCAGGTGCCTACTGATGAGCAGATAAGTCTGCCGCAGTCCCTCTGTGACAGTTAGCTAAACCATAAAAGAAGGGCTTTTGAAATGCCACCGTGTTGCTGTTCAAATATTTGCTAATAGACCCCAGGAAGGAGGAGATTGTGGCCACCTCACTTGGCATTCCTCCCCCTGTTCTCTCGGCTTTGCAAAGCCCCACAACGGGGTGGTTTTCCTGCGTGTGAAGCACAAACCCAAGTATACATAGCCCGGGCTCTGCTGAGCCTTGAGCAGTGTCGCCCTTGGCAAAACACTTTTCCCCCCATTTGGTGACTGTTTATCTTAGCAGAGGACTTGGTAGTCGTCAGATTAGAGTGTTTACTAGAAGGATGTGCCTTCCTCCCTCTGTGGAGCTCTGCTTGCCAATATCCCTGGTACCACAGTAGATGTGGACGGTCCCTGAAAGTGAGCATGACAGTTCCCAAAGAAAGCCAAAGAGATAAGCAGATATCTGGGGTCCCTCGCTACCCCAGACATCGGAACATGCATCGTCGCACACAGTAAAGGTCAGTGTTCAGGTATCTGACTTTTGGAAAGTACAGAAGCTGAAGAAATCGCCCAGGAAAACATAGTGACACTGAGGGGGTTTTTCATTGTGTTGCCTGCTGCCTGGGCAGTTTTTGTTTTCTGTTCTTTGATTTGAACGACTCCCCTCTCTCCACAAATGGCAACACTCATTCATTTAGATTCCGGCTTCCAGCAAAAAAAGCTTGTCCACTTCAGAAAGTTGAGGTGTACATGAAAAACACAGACTGGGAACCCAGCTCTTCCTCAGATTAAGGAGAGGTGTCAAAGCAAGAGTTTATGGAGAAGTCTGAGAAAAATAAATTGTGCTTTTCTGGGAAGAAGTATTGACTGAAGTCCACCAATTTTTAAAAAATTTATATGACTTTAAATAATTACCTTGTAAACATATGATGTCATTGTCATAGCGTTTAACGATTCATCTACTATCTACATGCTTTGTTTAAACTTCCTGTGGCATACATATGGTTCACATAAAGAAAACTCCAGGGTCATTTGAGGTTTTGTAGAAAACAATCATTTGTGAAAGCAAAACAGACCTTTCAATGTCTTATTTTGGTTACGCTCTATAAAAAGGCCATGAAACAGAGAGATCATTGCAGCCCTGAGAACAAACTGTCAGACCCCCTCAGCCCAGCATGGTTTGAGCATAACAGCCCCACGTGGGGACAAGCACACAGCCTGTCTCTGGGACTGAGCGGGGCTGCAGTGTCTCTGGGACACTTGAGAAATACAGCCCTGTTTCCAGATGGCAACCCCGGCACGGCGCAGCCCTGAGACCCGGAGGACATGAGGTCGGCTTTCTTTAATTTCCTCTCTTACCAAGAGTCGTAGTCTATTTTTGTAAAGAAATTCAGGAAATTGGTAAAGCACTTGACTCCATCCGTTAAGTATCCGTAATTAACATGATTGTCACGTTTTTCCTGGCTCCATACTGTCTTGTTCACGGCTCCCTCACATGGGTACAACCCGCTGAGAGGATCCTGGTAATGGGTGTCACTTAGCCCCAGCTACTCAAACATAGCAGCGTGCGGCTCTGCAGAGAGGCACACTTCCTCTGCTCGGCTAATAAAGATTCCTAAGCTCGGGGACTTTTCTGAACAGATTCTGGCATTCTTTTCAGAGAACCCCTTCATTGCTCTTCACCCTGTGACTGCTTTACTCCAGGACAGCACAAAAGAAACCATCCTTCACTCAAGGATGCTTGCAGCCTGTCTTCATAGCCCCAGTCCCTGATTCAAAAACAAAAACAAAAACAGGGCTGATAGTTGTTGCCCAGCAGAGCCAGCCCACCTTCCTACCTTCATCAGCCACTGTGTGTTGTTCTCTAGAATGTTCTCCAGCACCTGCAGCCTCTGTACAGAGTCGTCGTAGTCGAGGGGTGCGTCCCTCTGCACGGCGTTGGACAAGTAGGGGCTGGAGGAAGATCGGCAGCTGTCGGTCTCCGGCAGCAGGAATGTGTAGCTGCAGGGCCCGTTCTGGACCTGGTATTGCCTTCTCCCTGTGCTGTCCACGCTCTTCCGAAAATTATTGTAGGCTGAGGCCAAGACAAGATCACAGCCAAAAGTTAGGAAAACAATCTGCCACATTCTTTCTTTCTTTGGGTTTTAAACTGTGAGCTCAGCAAACTTGCAGGCACGTATGCGTCCTGAGCCCTCGGCTGCTGTCTAGAGCACAGGGCTGTGCTGCATGAACAAGTCCATCAGTGAGAGCCTTCTCCTCCCGTTCCTGAGGCAGTTTCTCTCCCAGTGCTGGCTTTCCTCTTCTCCCCGGCACACGGGGAACTGTCCTGCAGAGGAAGGAGCAGCTCTGCTCACTCCAGAGGTCTGCACAGACTCTTTGTTTCTACCCTGAGTCTACAGTGTCAGTATCCGAATCAATCACTTTCCTTCCCTTATATGATAAGTTGATAAGAGCAGCCAGACATGTGCAGCCAGCCGCTCCGCCCCCTGGCTCACCCACTATCTTCCTGTAGGGGGTCACTAGCCAGGCAACAGGAAAAATCAGAGCATAGTGCTTGCTGCTCCGAAGGATTGTGCATTGCAGAAGCCTTCTGGGAACAAGGACCAGCCACAAGGCCCCTGGGCATGTCATAGGCACCACCCTAATTATTTCCTAGAGAGAAGTTGGGGCTCTGTTGTCTGTCCACTCATTCGCTGGCTAAGCTCGCAGAGTAGCTGAGGGAATCACTTTAATTTTAAAGCACAGTGAAAGGTTCTGAATTTACCTGTAGGAATAAAACTACAACTATATCAGAACTTTATTTTTGGTACCGAAAATATAAAGAGCAAGACCAGCCAGCTCTTGTAAACTGTGCCTTTACAAACAGGGGTATTAGTCCTGTTGGTATTATTTGATTTTTTTTCAACTATTAGCCAAGTCATGTATAATTTTAACCCAGTTTAAATCGTATTACCAAGATCAGTTTCTCAGTACTTACATGTTTATACCTTAAAACAAAATAACTAGTTAAATATACAAACAAAACATAACACTTTGACCCTATTAATGGTCTATTAAGTTATGGTAGATATTTAGATGAAGTATATCTAGAGGGAACATATACCCTTTCCTTTACTGTATGGGGGTGTGCTGGGGGTTCATTGTTCTGTAACATGTTATTAAATTAGTCCCAGTCAGTGGGCTCCAGCAAATCACTTTCCCCTTTTAATTAAGCACTAAAGCCCTTGGCCATAAAAGTCAGGGCTGTGCTGACTTCTAAGGCTTCCAGCTCTGTGGCTCTGCTGGTCCAGACTCACTTCCCTTTATAACCAGAATTTAATGCTCCAGAGAACGGTACTGTACAAACCACAGTGTCCGGTGAACTGACTCTAAGGACGGCCTCGGCCTCTAGAAAGCCCAGGCAGCTCCGCATTAGGCAAGCTTGACTTCTGGAGGATGCAAGAGTTGGGATTTTAGCTGTAGGTGAATCTGGAATTTGCACAGTGAATTTTGTTATTCTCAGAATCAGTTTGGAAGAGACCTAACTAAATGTTTTTTAAATGCATGCTATTAACAGAGTGGCTCCCAAGTTGCCACCAGAACAGGGAATCTTATCCCAAGGTCCACAGGCAGATATCACGGGGTCCATGAACTCTTTAATGTCCACCAAGCTCTAACCAGAATTCAGCTTTTCTTGTATAAATGAGGAATTAGCCAACCACACTTTTTCATCAGCAGAGACATGTCCTTCTAACAGACATCTCAAACCTCACAGTTGTTAGAAAGGACTCACAGGCCCTACAAACTGCTAGAGAACTCTGTGGCTCAGAAAGGCCAGAACTTGTGCTCTGCACAGACAGTTAGTAGGGGAGGGAGTTTGATTCCTGAGAAATGATGCATGGTTCACTAATGCCGACATCCCTACTCAGAACACCTAGAAGAGAGTAGGCAGACCTTAACTTCAGTGCTGTGTGTACTTACGAATCTTAGCTGCTCTCAGCCCCAGTTTCCCTACTTGGAAAATAGAGACCATTCTTTCTTTGTGGAATTTTCTGGATTAAGTTGATATATAATAGGCACAATTTAAGATTGCTAACTACTTTCCTTACAGGTTTTTTTTAATAAGTGGAAATTAATTTGCTTACCATGAAACAGTATCTTTACAGTTTCGTACTTAGTCTCTTGGGGAAAATCTTTTATTTGTTTGGAAAGGCACAATTCAAGGCTTTAATATATGGTTTAGGTTGGAACCATTCAGTAGTGTTCCAGGCAAATCAGGATGTTTTACAAGAAGAAACATGGGCAAAGAGACAGGCCAAGTACCAAGCGAAGCACTCTTCTGGGCAAAGGGTGACTCACATCAGGACTTCTGATCCCAAGGACATCGTGGGACATGGAGGGAAGGAGACCATAGACAGAGCACTCTGAACCAAGGAGATCGTGGGCACGCAAGGCCTCTGTGCTTTTGCTATGGACACTGCCCTCATCCAGTCCCCCCAGAACATGACAGGGGCTGTTTTTCATAGACTCTGAAATGGCAATGATTAAAAGTGGAATCGGCAAGGCTCTCTTGAGGAATGAGATGGTAGAGACTTCAAACGCTATGGATTGTCCCAATCTTGATGACTGTGTCAGCAATCATGGTAGCCGCTGGGCAGCTCCTGGCCTGTAAGAACAGCTGGACAACAGCAGGACTTTCTTCATGAACACAGCACTCTACATCTTTTATTGTCTTCAC